>NC_053393.1:429551551-429630071 GCF_905171765.1 Bufo bufo
CCTGCGGTTTGTAGTGCTTATGCAAGTTTCTGATCCCTGCGGTCACGGAAACATCAAAGTGCCTATATTTCGATGTTAACCCGCAGCCCTCTGTGTTTTTGTGCCTGCGGGCGCAGCGAGGGGGAGGATTGCGGGCGGTGCGTGAGGCGGGCGGCAGTGTGGGGGGCGGGTGCGCGATCTTTCGCCCGCCCCCCGTTTATTCTCAACTCATTGCTGACACTCTGATTCAAATGGCTGACATCTGTGCAGATGTCAGCCGTTTTAACCCCTTCCATGCCGCTTCTCAGGCATCCTGCTGTCCATGGTGCTGAAAAGATCTGTGCTAAAGGCAGAGATCTGTTCAGACAAAGTGTGAGTGAAATACAGTGCAGTACACTATATAGTGTACTGTACTCTATTATACAGACATCAGACCCACTGGATCTTCAAGAACCAAGTGGGTCTGGGTAAAAAAATAAAAAGTAAAAAAAAGTGAAAAAAAGTAAAAATAAAAAAACACATTTATCCCTGATTAAAAATAAAAAATAAAAAATTCCCTACACATGTTATATATCACCGCGTCCGTAACGACCCGATCTATAAAACGGTCATGTTACATTCCCCGCACGGTGAACGGCATTAAAAAATAAAAACTATGATGAAATTGAAATTTTGCCCACCTTACTTCCCAAAAAAGGTAATAAAAGTGATCAAAAAGTCGTATGTACGCCAAAATAGAACCATTCAAACCGTCGTCTAATCCCTCAAAAAATTAGCCCTTACATGAGACAATGGCCCAAAAATAAAAAAAATATGGCTCTCAGACTATTGAGACACTAAAAAAAGTTTTTGGGTTTCAAAAATGATATTATTGTGTAAAACTTTAATAAATTTAAAAAACTATTAGGTATCCCTGCGTCCGTAACAACCTACTCTATAAAAATAGCACATGATCTAATCTGTCAGATGAACGTTGTAAATAATAAAAAATAAAAACGGTGCCAAAACAGGTATTTTTTGGCCAATTTTCTATTTTAATCCATTTTGCTGGACAGTTTTTTTTGACACCATGTCCCATTTGAAGCCCCCCTGATGCACCCCTAGAGTATAAACTCCCAAAAAGTGACCCCTTTTTAGAAACTACGGGATAGGGTGGAAGTTTTGTTGGTACTAGTTTAGGGTACATATGATTTTTGGTTGCTCTATATTACACTTTTTGTGAGGCAAGGTAACAAGAAATAGCTGTTTTGGCACCGTTTTTATTTTTTGTTATTTACAACATTCATCTGACAGGTTAGATCATGTGGTATTCTTATAGACCAGGTTGTCACGGACGCGGCGATACCTAATATGTATACTTTTTTTTTATTTATGTAAGTTTTACACAATGATTTCTTTTTTGAAACAAAAAAAATCATGTTTTAGTGTTTCCATAGTCTGAGAGCCATCACTTTTTCAGTTTTCGGGCGATTACCTTGGGAAGGGTATGATTTTTTCGGGATGAGATGACGGTTTTATTGGCACTATTTTGGGGTGTGTGTGACTTTTTGATCGCTTGCTATTACAGTTTTTGTGATGTAAGGTGACAAAAAATGGCTTTTTTTACACCGGTTTTAGTTTTAGTTTTTTACGGTATTCACCTGAGGGTTTAGGTAACATAGTAACATAGTACATAAGGCCGAAAAAAGACATTTGTCCATCCAGTTCGGCCTGTTATCCTGTAAGTTGATCCAGAGGAAGGCAAAAAAAAAAAAAAACTGTGAGGTAGAAGCCAATTTTCCCCACCTTAGGGGAATAAAAAGTTCCTTCCCGACTCCAATTAGCAATCAGAATAACTCCCTGGATCAACGACCCCTCTCTAGTAGCTATAGCCTGTAATATTATTACACTCCAGAAATACATCCAGGCCCCTCTTGAATTCCTTTATTGTACTCACCATCACCACCTCCTCAGGTAGAGAGCTCCATAGTCTCACTGCTCTTACCGTAAAGAATCCTTTTCTATGTTTGTGTACAAACCTTCTTTCCTCTAGACGCAGAGGATGTCCCCTCGTCACAGTCACAGTCCTGGGGATACATAGATGATGGGATAGATCTCTGTACTGCCCCCTGATATATTTATACATATTTATTAGATCTCCCCTCAGTCATCTTTTTTCTAAAGTGAATAACCCTAATTTTGATAATATTTGAGGGTACTGTAGTTGCCCCATTCCGGTTATTACTTTAGTTGCCCTCCTCTGGACTTTCTCCAGCTCTGCTATGTCTGCCTTGTTTACAGGAGCCCAGAACTGTACACAGTACTCCATGTGTGGTCTGACTAGCGATTTGTAAAGTGGTAAGACTATGTTCTTATCACGGGCATCTATGCCCCTTCTGATGCAACCCATTATCTTATTGGCCTTGGCAGCAGCTGCCTGACACTGGTTTTTGCAGCTTAGTTTGCCGTTTATTAAAATTCCTAGATCCTTTTTCATGTCAGTGTTACCGAGTGTTTTATCATTTAGTATGTACGGGTGACTTGCATTATTCCTTCCCATGTGCATAACTTTACATTTGTCAGTGTTAAACCTCATCTGCCACTTATCTGCCCAAGCATCCAATCTATCCAGATCCCTCTGTAGCAGTATACTGTCCTCTTCAGTGTAAATTACTTTACACAGTTTAGTGTCATCTGCGAAAATTTATACTTTACTATGCAAGCCTTCTACAAGATCATTAATAAATATATTGAAGAGAATAGGGCCCAATACTGACCCCTGAGGTACCCCACTAGTGACAGTGACCCAATCTGAGTGTGTACCATTAATAACCACCCTCTGTTTTCTATCACTGAGCCAGTTACTTACCCACATACAGACGTTTTCTCCCAGTCCGAGCATTCTCATTTTATATACTAACCTTTTATGTGGTACAGTGTCAAATGCTTTGGAGAAGTCCAGATATACGACATCCATTGATTCGCTGCTGTCAAGTCTAGAACTTACCTCCTCATAGAAACTGATTAAATTAGTTTGGCATGACCGAACCCTCACGAAGCCATGCTGATATGGCGTTATTTGCTTATTTCCGTTGAGATGCTCTAAGATAGCATCTCTCAGACAGGGGCGTAGCTAGAAATGCATGGGCCCCATAGCAAAAAAAAATTATGGGCCCCCCCTAGGCCCCACATATCTATCGGGCCTCCCACCACCCCTTCCAGAGCTCCCACCCAAACACCCATCCTAGATCTCCCACCGCTATGAGCATAGAAAAGTCAGAGGAAAAACAAATAAGTATAAAAAAAAAATAGAACATGTCCTACTCTTGTCCGCAACTGCGGACAAAAGTAGGCATATTCTATGCAGTGTCGGCAATGTGCGGTCCGCAAATTAGGGATCGCACATTACTGATGTCAGTGTTTTGCGGATCCACGGGCCCGTGGATCCGCAAAACATTACGGACGTGTGAATGGGGCCTTACCATGCGTCTTCAGTTAGATGAGAGAGAAAAGTGCACTCAGACTTTTCTCTCTCATCTAACTTTTACAAGTCATTCCCATCAGACTCCCAGTCCAGACTAAGCTTGTGCCTGCCACAGTAGTGCCTCTGCCACCACCAGACCACCAGCCCTGAGCCTGCCCACAGTGGAACCATCTACTGCGAGTACAGCAACCTTCAATAAGGAGCAGAACTTAGGGTAGTTTCACACTTGCGGCAGGACGGATCCGACAGGCTGTTCAGCCTGTTGGATCCGTCCTGCCGCTATTTCGCCTTGCCGCCACTCCATCCCCATTGACTATAATGGGAACGGGGACGGAGCACCGGTGCAGCGCGGCAGTGTGCGGTGAAAGCCTGGCGGCCGAAAAGTACTGCAAGTCCGACTTTTTCGTCCGGTGGCCTCTCTCCGCGCAGTGCTGCGCCGGAGCTCCGCCCCAATCCCCATTATAGTCAATGGGGACGGAGCAGTGGTCTAGCAAAATAGCGGCAGGACGGATCCGACAGGCTGAACAGCCTGCCGGATCCGTCCTGCCGCAAGTGTAAAAGTACCCTTAGTCTGTCATATAAGGGGGGGGGGGGGAACCCCAGAACTAGAGTGTGCCCCTACTTATCACTGCTGGCATCTACTTATCTACTTATCTACCTCCTTATCTACTGCTGGCATTGGTACTGCTCCTGACTCCTCCCCACTCCCCAGCCATGCCCGAGCCGGCCTGGGCCACGGACGGACCGCCCACTAATTGTGCCCGGCGCCCGCCCTCGGCCCTCCCCTAGCCTGCCCTGCAGGCAGCTCACAATAGATTCCGGAACTTAGGATTCCATTCCAATTTCCTGCGCTGTGGCCGCTTGTGCCTGCCTCCGCCTCTGTCCTTCAGGTACGCCCCCCGTTCAGGCCCCCTCCACCGCCTACTGACTCCTTCTCTTCTCCCCAGCCAGGCCCGAGCCGTGGCCCGCCTGCGCCCCGCCCACTACACTAGTGTAGTGGGCGGGCGGTCCGCGGCTCGGGCCTGGCTGCCTGTGTGTAATGTGTGTCTAAATAAAAAAATTATAAAAATAAAAAAATCAACAGAAGGCGGCCCGGACGGGCCCCCAGTGGCGTAGGGCCCCATAGCCACTGCTATGGTTGCTATGGCGATCCCTACGCCACTGAATCCAGGTATGTCTGATAATTACATCACAAAAGCTAGTGAGGACCAATCAGATTCAGGCACTGATGACATCATAGAAGCTAGTGACATCACCGAGTTCTGAGCCTAGGAAAACCACTGCCTGACATTATCTGAGCCAGATTATCTGTGAATACAGAGACAGACAGACAGGCGTTTGCTTTTGCTGAGCAAATCTTTGTTTTCACTTTGCAAATCTTTTCCTTTGCGCCATGGAGATTCGGGGTTTGGCATTCTTGCCTATCCTCTTCGTCACATGGACGCTTTTAGGCCTTTGCGCCGGGATTGCCATTACTGTCATCTTAGGCCATTCAAAACTACCATACATCAGGTAAGAGGGGACAGAACGAAGGTTCCTGACCGTGCAGTGTAATTATTACTGTCTTGTTATCGGTGTCATTCCGGGGATGTTATTATTACATTATTATCACTATTATTATTACTGGATTATTAATTGTACTGTGGAAGTAATGGATATATAGTGGGGCAGGTAAAAGTACATAAAGTCTCCTCTGCTCTTCATGATGAGAAATGTATGCCACTTGTCTCCTATTAACTCCAAATATTTTGCTTTTTTCCCCAGTGCTATAGGAGAACAATTTCCTGAATCGGTGGTCTTCACTGTCGTCTTCATGGTGACTTCCATTCTAGGTAAGTGTATGCAGCTTCCTCTATAGAGATAAGATTATGAAGAGCTCAGCGACTCCAGAGCTGTAATCATTATTTAGCGCTGAGCGGTGGTCATCACTGGAGATTATAATCATCACTGACTCCTGTAGGTTATTACAAGTGTGTATAGAAATGATAATGATGACATGTATTGTATATTTCAGGAGCTGGCGTCGCTTCCATCCAATACAGGTTCATGATCCTCCATTCTGAACCATCTGAGAAGCGAAATATCATCTGCCAGAAAATCCTATACGCCATGGGATGGCTCGCTTGTATTGCGAACGCCGTGACTGGTGTATGTTCGGTGAGTTATCAGGTTTTATAAAAGTATCCAGTAGTAGACAGAGGGCTCAGTACAAAAGTGTTTATCCTCATGTATTACTGCCCCTGTATAATTACACTCCACCTGCATCCTCTGCTGTTCTCTATTCTCTGATTTTCTTGGTGACCTCATTGATGACATTTATATTTCTGTTTATGTTCTAGATGAAGATCAGTCCGATAGCCCACAGTATCGGCGCAGGAACTGGATTTTTCTTCTTTGCCGTTTACAACCTGAGCCAAGCTATATGCCTGTATGAGAAATCCTTCAGCAGTCGTCGGCTGTGCCACATAAGACTGGCATCAACCTTGGTGACCATTGTGGCACTGCTGATCTGTATCCTTTTATACCTGGCTGGTACAGTGCAATGTTGTGTGCTAGATACACTGGAGATTATCAGCTGTCTGGGACTCCATTGTAGAGCTGATCAGACATGACAGTAAACACTATAATAATACACTTCTGTTACTTCTCCTTAACATGTTCTTCCAGTTGATGTAGGTGTGGGCTTCTTCCGCCTATGTACCACCGATCACTGTAAAGAGGTGAGTTCCTGTCAATATTCACAATCTTGTGTAATTGTAATAGAGAAACTCTTGAAGGACATGCCATCCTCCCATCTCACTCCATACCAGAGCCACTGGTGAGAATATTTGGGCACTAACATCCTCTACTCTCTCCCTCTATCTTATGCAGATCTTCTCTATGACAGGCATGGTGGGCGAGTGGATGGGATTTTTTGGCCTGACAATATTCCCGATCATGTACTATACGGATTTTCAGGTGAGTAGATGATGTGTGAAGATCGCATGTGCCCAGAAACATTTTAGATAAGAATATATTGTAGAGAGACATTTTATGATACATGTTCTTTCTTCTATTTTTCTCAGCGTTTGTCATTAATGTTGTCCAGAGAAGGCGTCTCCATCATTCTGAGGCAAAAGACCCAGGACCCAGAAAACCCCTAATGAAATCTAAAGTTAAAAAACAGGGGCAGAGCGCCAGGAAGACAACTTAATCCATCTGTACATCGCTGGACAAGACATTCACCGGACTTTCCACAGTCAGATATATTCTGCTGCATGAAGAGGCAGATTCCGGGCTCGGTTTCTGTTCTCAATACCGGACTTGGCATTTATCGGACTTTCCGCAGCCAGATATATTCTGCTGCATGAAGAGGCAGATTCCGGGCTCGGTTTCTGTTCTCAATACCGGACTTGACATTTACTGGACTTTCCGCAGTCAGATATATTCTGCTGCATGAAGAGGCAGATTCCGGGCTCGGTTTCTGTTCTCAATACCGGACTTGTCATTTATCAGACTTTCCTCAGCTACCTCACGTAAAATGTTGGCTTTTTACCCCCTATGCCCAGAGGAGGGGTAGTCCTTCAGCCATGGCTCCTTAGAGGTTTCCTCCACTGGGGGTTTTTCCTCTCCTGAGTGTTGAAGTACGACTCTTTGCAAGAGTCAGGGATTCACAGGGCTATTTCCAATCTACTGCCTTGTTATTAATAAAAGCCACTAGATGAGGTAGCAAACAATGTGTCCGAGTCTCTTTATTTATCATTATAGGCAACTTATTGTAACTAGGGATCATTGTGGAGGTGACCAAGAGGCATGTTCTGGAAGTGGCATGAAGAAGGTGGTAATGGCAAGGCTGGATATTCCAATAGATATATTTGAGTGCAGAGGTTGCCATTTTATGCATTATAAATTACATTTGTGGAAAATGTGTAAAGGGGCATCCAATATATCTACGAGAGTGTGATCATGATGAACTGCTGCAGAGCAAAACCACTTCTTTTCAGCAGGTAATTCGGTCACTAGTTAGCACACACTTTTTAATGAAAAAAGGTATACTGTAAGTTTTGCAGACAGTTCAAGTCCTGCACCTCCACATGGCAAAGCTTCTGGACATTAGAACAGCTGGGCATTTGAGCAGGGGCGTAGAAAGCCAGTGTTCCTTGGCCAAGGTATTCAAATACTGACTATGGGCAGTGAATTGAAACTTAACCCTGGTTAAGATTAAAGGTGTATTCTCAGACAATTGGGACATATCGCTAGGATATGCCCCCATTGTCTGATAGGTGCGGGTCCTACCTCGGGGACCTGCACCTACAATGAGAAAGGATCCCTGAAAGTTGTGAAGGGTGCACTGTGCATGCGCAGCCACCCTCCATTAGTTTCTATAAGGCGGCAGAATATAGCCGAGCGCTGGCTCGGCTATTTCTGACGGTCCCATAGAAATGAATGTGAGCAGTGGCCGTGCAAGCGTTGTGCGCTCCCATTAACTTCTATAGGGAGAGTGCTTCGCAGTGGCCAGATCATGGAAAACCACCGGGGTCCTCCGGCCACCAACTTCCCCGCTCCAATCTCGGGTCCCACCTCTGGCGATATGTCCCCATTGTTTGAGATGGGAATACCCTTTTAAATGAGAATACGAAAGTCACTTGGAAGTCATGGTTTGTGCAGCCAGTTTGCAAAGAGACAATCCTGCTCATTTTTGCCTCATTTGCAAGTCAAACATGGATTGTTACCTCACTGCCAACATCATCAGGGGTAAATCACCTCTCCTGCAATAAGTGCACCTTTTGAGCTGCAGAAGCCATGGCCTAAATTTCCAGTCGCAACACCAAACAACCACCATCTACATCAAAGGACCCTTGGAGGGATAGAATCCAGCAACCCATCATCTCCAAAGGAATCTAAACCTCAAAATACACTTATCGGTGCCATGTTTCCGCCGGGCATAGTATGTGGCTGGATGCTCTGCTTAGGGTTATGGCAGGTTCAGGTAACAAAAAAGGGTTGCTGATGTGGCCAGATTCCGCTTGTAGCATCTCCTCCACTCCCATACCCAGGGGAATGATAGAGTGTGCTAGAACGGGAGACTAGAGTTCCTTTCCTCCACCAATACAAACAAAACAGCATCTAGAGAGAGGCCGGCCCTCAGAGGTCTCAGCAAGTACTTTTATTGGATCCTAATATTCAACACCTCTGGTTCTAACATTCAAAGATCGTGAAAAACCTCAGTTTTCTCTTTGCCAATGTAAATAGAAACTCTCTAGTACTGTAACTCATAATGCAAGGACTGTTACCCTAATTTTAGGTCTGTAACAATGTAGTCTGGGTCCCTCTAACCCTTTTCCGCCCTTGTTTTAATAGCGTTCCCTATGCAGTAAAAATGACCTTTCAACTTCATTCTATGGGTCACTGCAATCACAGTGATACCACATTTTTATAGTTTGTGTTATAATCATTTTTACAGGTTTTTTCTTGTGTTATACGTTTTAAAAATCAAAAACTTTGCACTGCTATATTCTGATCCCTATATATTTTCTATATTTATATTGTGTGGGTAGGAGCTTGTGTTGTTCTGAAACCTCTACACACTATCCATCATTGATAGTGCCTTTCCAGATGTGTAAGCTGCACACACTATAGGCCCTAATGCAAACCAATACCATCAGAGATGCAGGGTTTTGAGCTGATACCAATCTGGATGGTTCCTCTCCTCTTCAGTCCACAGAACACGGTTTCCGTGGTTGTCAAAAAGAATTTAAAATTTAGATTCATCTGATTACAGAAGTCTTTCATTTTGGCATAGAGAAGACCATCGTGTGAAGACCAGATTACATGGCTTCTTCTTTGCATGATGGGATTGCAGAGAGAATTGTGTTCATAGACAAGGATTTCTGGAAGCTTTTCTGAGCCCATGCAGTGATATCCCGTACAGATTCATGGCGGTTTTTAATCCAGTGTCACCTGAGGGCCCATAGATCATGAGTAGGGATGAGCGAACCCGAACTGCAAAGTTTCACCGAAGTCTGGGTTCGGGTTTGGTGTTCGGGTGATTTTATTATTTTTCATAATAAAATGGTTATATCGGAGAATAATAGCATTTTTAAGACAGAATGCAAAACGATATGGCCATTTAGGGGTTAAAAAAACACCAACAACTTACCTTATCCACTTGATCGCCCTGCAGCAGCTTCTTCTTCACTGAACAGGACCTGCCAAAGGACCTGCGAGGTGCGCGACGACGTCACCTCACTCTGCCATGCATATTGTTTTGCATTCTGTCTTAAGAATGCTATTATTTTCCGATTTAACCATGTCATAACAGAAAATAATAAAGTGAAGCTCGGGTCCCCATTGACTTAAATGGGGTTCGGGGTCAAGTTAAAGTCCCGAAGCCGAACTTTGACCTGAAGTTTGGCCGAACCCGTTGAACCCTAACTTCCACAGGTTCGCTCATCCCTACTCATGAGTATCCAGTACTGACTGTCAGTTTTGTCCCTGTGGACATGGATTTCTCCAGTTTTTCTTAATCCTTTGATGATATTATGTACTATAGATGGCTGGATATTAAAGTCTTTGAAAGTTTACATTGAGGAACATTTTTTTTAAATTGTTCCACAATTTTTAGATGCAGTTTTTCACAGATTGGTGAACCTCCACCTATCTTTGCTCTGAGAGTCTCAGCCTCTCTAACCTGCTCGTTTTATACCCAGTGATGTGACTTGGGATCTATTGGTAATAAAATATGGGTCTGTGAGATTTGCAGATCATTGCACGCTGTTTTATTTACACTTATTTACATATAACACCGCACCCCAACTTTTGTGGAATTTGGGTTATACATCTACGGAGCTGTGTGAGGGCTAATTTTTTGCATGACTGTAGTTTTTATTGATACCATTTTGGATTGTGTATTGTATGACTTTTTAATCACTTTATATTCAATCTTTTCAATGGGGCTGAGCTGCAAATAGGCCATGTGACGTAACCACTCACCAAGCGCCAGCCTCTTCTAACATGTGATCGGCTGGGTTCTCGGGTGTCAGACCCCCAACAATCTGATATCGATGTTAGGTCATCAATATGATTTACGGGTTATCCCCTTTAATGGGATTGTCCAAAATTAGAAAAAACATTTCTGCTTTCTTACAAAAACAGCAGCATCCTGTCCATGGTTTGCATCTGTTATTGCAGATTGGCTCCATTGGAGTCAACTGGTCAGAGCTTCAATACTGCGCAAGACCTGTGAAAATAGGTGGCGCTGTTTTTGGATGAAATCAGCCATGTTTGTCTGATCCTGGACAACCCATTTATTCCTCCTGCTCTCCCTTGCTTTATACTAAATCAGGTGCTGTTCTTAGTGGTTACGGACTCCAGATTTATTTGTCAGCTGCTTTGTTAGCACGACATGGTGAAAAGTAAAGGCAAATGCAGTGTAAGAGACAGGTCTCCTTTATCAGAACCAATGCAGACACTAGATGTACGTGGCATACTTCCCAGAACATGATTCAGCAGAAAATGGCTATAGTCTGAATAAGATCCAAGAGCAGCTCAGGGCAATGACCATCAGCCCTTGGCCGCCTATTCTCCAGGTCTTCCCCAGCCCAAGGTGCACATAAAAGCCCCATATATTGACTCAGGTCTCCATGGAGACAATGTAGCGCCATGCTCCGGCGTCTGAACCCATGACTACTGTTGAGCGAATCGAACTCCACGAAGTGGAATTTGACCAGTATTTCAGGGAAAAGGAATTTCCTTGTGCTTCGTGGTAGCAAATCAATTACCCTGAATGGTAAAAAATAAAAATTTAACTTATCTGACAGAACAACAGACGTGCAGGTTGGGGGACACCTGGGAAATAGTGACCATAAAGTAATAACCTTCCAATTATCATTCAAAAGAGCGTTTCTACAGGGAGGAACAAAAATACCAAACTTCAAAAAAGCTAAATTTAGCCAACTAAGAGAGGCCATAGGCCTAACTAACTGGGACAAAGTCCTCAAAAATAAAAATACAGCCACAAAATGGGATATCTTTAAAAACATCCTAAAATCTCATTGTGAGAGGTACATACCATATGGGAATAAAAGGTTAAGGAACAAAAAGAAACCAATGTGGATAAACAGAACTTACAGTTCAGAAAGCAATAAATGACAAAAAGAAAGCATATAAAACACTAAAACAGGAGGGTGGCACGGAAGCACTGAAAAACTATAAGGAAAAAAACAGAACATGTAAAAAACAAATAAAAGCGGCCAAACTAGAGACCGAGAGATTAATTGCCAAAGAGAGTAAAACTAACCCTAAAATGTTCTTCAATTATATAAATGTTAAAAAGTATAAATCTGAAGGTGTCAGCCCTTTAAAGAGTAATGAGGGGGGATTCGCAGAGAGCGACGAGGAGAAAGCAAAGCTGTTAAATATTTTTTTCTCCAGTGTATTCACTGAGGAATATAAACTGTCTGATAAAATGCTGAATGTTGAAATAAATTCCCCATTAAAAGTGTCCTGTCTGACCCAGGAAGAAGTACAACAGCGACTTAAAAAGATCAAAATAGACAAATCGCCAGGATCGGATGGCATACACCCCCGTATCCTAAGGGAATTAAGTAATGTCATAGCCAGACCCTTATTTCTGATATTTGCGGACTCTATACTGACAGGGAATGTTCCACAGGATTGGCGCATGGCAAATGTGGTGCCAATATTCAAAAAGGGTCCAAAAACAGAGCCTGGAAACTATAGGCCGGTAAGTTTAACATCTGTTGTGGGTAAACTGTTTGAAGGTTTTCTGAGAGATGCTATCTTAGAGCATCTTAACGGAAATAAGCAAATAACGCCATATCAGCATGGCTTCGTGAGGGATCGGTCATGTCAAACTAATTTAATCAGTTTCTATGAGGAGGTAAGTTCTAGACTTGACAGCGGCGAATCAATGGATGTTGTGTATCTGGACTTCTCCAAAGCATTTGACACTGTACTACATAAAAGGTTAGTATATAAAATGAGAATGCTCGGACTGGGAGAAAACGTCTGTAAGTGGGTAAGTAACTGGCTCAATGATAGAAAACAGAGGGTGGTTATTAACGGTACATACTCAGATTGGGTCACTGTCACTAGTGGAGTACCTCAGGGGTCAGTATTGGCAGTGGCGGATTACAATAGGGACGTTCGGGTCGGCAGCCCCGGGCCCAGCACCGCTGGGGGGCCCAGCGCCGACCCGAACGCCCACATACTGCAGCGGGGCACGGGAGCGCATAGCTCCCTGTCCCGTCGCCTATCACCGCCATAGGCTTCAGGCCTAGTAGGCCTGAGGCCTATGCGGTAGTGAAATCCCGGTGCAGGCGTGCGTGATGACGTCATCACGCTCATGCGTGATGACGTCATCACGCGCCTGTGCCGGGACACAGCACATTGACGTGTGCACGCCTGCCTCATCCCGCGTTCGTCTGCGATCAAGTGCCTGGCCCTGGACGGTGAGTATTTAGCTTTTAATTTTTTTTTCCAATTTTTTATTTTTTATTTCATGTGCCTACTTTGGGGGACATGTGGGGGACGACACACAGAGGAGGACATATTCAAGGGACCTCGAGTACATGGGAGGGGGAATGTGGGGGCTGTGTGGGGCTAAACTATTATGGGAGGGACTACTATGTCGGGGCAAATTATTATGGGAGCCGGACTACTATGTGGGGGCAAATTACTATTTGGGGCAGTGTGGGGGCAAATTACTATGTGGGGGCAGTGTGGGGGCAAATTACTATATGGGGGCAGTGTGGGGGCAAATTACTATATGGGGGCAGTGTGGGGGCAAATTACTATGTGGGGGCAAATTACTGTGTGGGGGCAGTGTGGGGGCAAATTACTATATGGGGGCAGTGTGGGGGCAAATTACTATATGGGGCAGTGTGGGGGCAAATTACTATGTGGGGGCAAATTACTGTGTGGGGGCAAATTACTATATGGGGCTGTGTGGGGGCAAATTATTATGGGAGGGACTACTATGTGGGGGAAACTATTGTGTGGGGACAGTGTGGGGGAAATTGCTATGTGGGGGCAGTGTGGGGAAATTGCTATGTGGGGACAAATTACTATGTGGGGTAATTATTGTGTGGGGGCAGTGTGGGGTAATTGCTGTGTGGTGGAAATTACTATGTGGGGCAAATTACTATATGGGGGCAGTATGGGGGAAATTACTGTGTGGGGGGAAATTACTATGGGGGAATTACTATGTGGGGGCAGTGTGGTGGAAATTACTATATGGGGGTGTTGCTATTGGGGAGGCACTGTAGGGGCAATTCTATTATTTCTGGGGACACTATACAGGGATTATTGCCTGGAGCACAATATAGGGTGTTATTATTACTGGGGGTCTCTAGGGGACATTATAGCTGCTGTGGACACTATGGGGACATTTGGTGTAATTTATCAAACTGGTGTAAAGTAGAACTGGCTTAGTTGCCCATAGCAGCCAATCAGATTCCACCTTTCATATTTGACAGCTCTTTTGGAAATCCAGTTCTACTTTACACCAGTTTGATAAATGACCCCAATTATGTCTATTGGGGTCTCTATTTTTTCAGCAGTATAGTACCTGGGGCATTGGGGGGCACAACGGGCACAGTATTGGGGGTGGCAGCAGGATGACACTGTGGGGACACCAGGATTAGGAGGAATTGAGAAATTTAACGTGTCTGTGCTACAAACTGTAGAGACGAGATGCGGCTGAAAGATTTTGCCATGGTGGTCTGGGTCTAACGGAGGAGAAGAGGAAAGAGAAGGTCTACATGACAGGAGATGTCCCTGGATGTAGGAGGTATGTGGGGCTGTGTTCTCCGCCATGTCTTTTTATATTATAATTATATGTATTTTAAATTTGGCGACCAAATTTTTCAGTTTAGGACCCAATTTGGCGTATTTTTTTTTAGTCTGAAGATGTCATATGGCGTAAGAAGAGACTGTGACGCTCATGAAGCACCGCAGCCTCTTCATACAAAAATAAATAAATAAACTAAAATGGAGGGAGGGGGGGGCCAAGGTGGGTAGACAGCCCCGGGCCTATCATGCACTTAATCCGCCCCTGAGTATTGGGCCCTATTCTCTTCAATATATTTATTAATGATCTTGTAGAAGGCTTGCATAGTAAAATATCAATTTTCGCAGATGACACTAAACTGTGTAAAGTAATTAACACTGTAGAGGACAGTATACTGCTACAGAGGGATCTGGATAGATTGGAGGCTTGGGCAGATACGTGGCAGATGAGGTTTAACACTGACAAATGTAAGGTTATGCACATGGGAAGAAATAATGCAAGTCACCCGTACATACTAAATGATAAAACACTCGGTAACACTGACATGGAAAAGGATCTAGGAATTTTAATAAACAGCAAACTAAGCTGCAAAAAACAGTGTCAGACAGCTGCTGCCAAGGCCAATAAGATAATGGGTTGCATCAGAAGGGGCATAGATGCCTGCGATAAGAACATAGTCCTACCACTTTACAAATCATTAGTCAGACCACACATGGAGTACTGTGTACAGTTCTGGGCTCCAGTGAACAAGGCAGACATAGCAGAGCTGGAGAGGGTCCAGAGGAGGGCAACTAAAGTAATAACTGGAATGGGGCAACTACAGTACCCTGAAAGATTATCAAAATTAGGGTTAGGCCTCATGCACACGACCGTTGTGTGCATCCGTGGCCGTTGTGCCGTTTTCCGTTTTTTTTCGCGGACCCATTCACTTTCAATAGGTCCGTGGAAAAATCGGAAAATGCACCGTTTTGCAGCCGAGACCGTGATCCGTGTATTCTGTCCGTCAAAAAAATAGGACCTGTCCTATTTTTTTGACGGACAACGGTTCACGGACCCATTCAAGTCAATGGGTCCGTGAAAGAACACGGATGCACACAAGATTGGCATCCGTGTCCGTGATCCGTGGCCGTAGGTTACTTTTTATACAGACGGATCCGAAGATCCGTCTGCATAAAAGCTTTTTCATAGCTGAGTTTTCACTTCGTGAAAACTCAGAACCGACAGTATATTCTAACCACAGAGGCATCCCCATGGTGATGGGGACGCTTCAGGTTAGAATATACTAAAAGAACTGTGTACATGACTGCCCCCTGCTGCCTGGCAGGTGCTGCCAGGTAGCAGGGGGCAGCCCCCCCCTGTAGTTAACACATTGGTGGCCAGTGGGCCCCCCCCCTGTAGTTAACACATTGGTGGCCAGTGCGGCCGCCCCCCCCCTCCCCTGTAGTTAACTCGTTGGTGGCCAGTGGGCCCCCCTCCCTCCCCTGTAGTTAACTCGTTGGTGGCCAGTGGGCCCCACTCCCTCCCCTGTAGTTAACTCGTTGGTGGCCAGTGCGGCCGGCCCCCCTCCCTGCCGTGTAGTTAACTCGTTGGTGGCCAGTAGGCCCTCTCCCCTGCATTAAGCAATGCGCCGCACAGACCTGTCACTTACCAGTAGGAGGAGCTCCCGGCCGGACGCAGACATCGCAGCTCGCAGGTAAGTATAATGGTTCTACAAATTGCTAAGTAACCATGGCAACCGGGACAGCAGTAGCGTCCGTTACCGATCGAAGCCCCAGCGATTAAACTGGGACTCCGATCGGTACTCTCCGCTGCCACCAATGATAGGGGGGGAGATTTTAATTAGGAGGGGGAGGGAGGGGAGAGGGCCCACTGGCCACCAACGAGTTAACTACAGGGGAGGGAGGGGGGGGCCCACTGGCCACCAACGAGTTAACTACAGGGGAGAGGGGAGGGAGGGGGGGCCCACTGGCCACCAACGAGTTAACTACAGGGGAGGGAGGGGGGCCCACTGGCCACCAATGAGTTAACTACAGGGGAGGGAGGGGGGCGGCCGCACTGGCCACCAATGTGTTAACTACAGGGGGGGGCTGCAGCAGGCAGCAGGGGGCAGTCATGTACACAGTTCTTTTAGTATATTCTAACCTGAAGCGTCCCCATCACCATGGGAACGCCTCTGTGTTAGAATATACTGTCGGATTTGAGTTTCACGATGTAACTCAAATCCGACGGTATATTCTAACATAGAGGCATTCCCATGGTGATGGGGACGCTTCAAGTTAAAATATACCATCGGATTGGAGAAAACTCCGATCCTATGGTATATTAACTCCTGACTTTACATTGAAAGTCAATGGGGGACGGATCCGTTTGAAATTGCACCATACAGGGAGTGCAGAATTATTAGGCAAATTAGTATTTTGACCACATCATCCTCTTTATGCATGTTGTCTTACTCCAAGCTGTATAGGCTCGAAAGCCTACTACCAATTAAGCATATTAGGTGATGTGCATCTCTGTAATGAGAAGGGGTGTGGTCTAATGACATCAACACCCTATATTAGGTGTGCATAATTATTAGGCAACTTCCTTTCCTTTGGCAAAATGGGTCAAAAGAAGGACTTGACAGGCTCAGAAAAGTCAAAAATAGTGAGATATCTTGCAGAGGGATGCAGCACTCTTAAAATTGCAAAGCTTCTGAAGCGTGATCATCGAACAATCAAGCGTTTCATTCAAAATAGTCAACAGGGTCGCAAGAAGCGTGTGGAAAAACCAAGGCGCAAAATAACTGCCCATGAACTGAGAAAAGTCAAGCGTGCAGCTGCCAAGATGCCACTTGCCACCAGTTTGGCCATATTTCAGAGCTGCAACATCACTGGAGTGCCCAAAAGCACAAGGTGTGCAATACTCAGAGACATGGCCAAGGTAAGAAAGGCTGAAAGACGACCACCACTGAACAAGACACACAAGCTGAAACGTCAAGACTGGGCCAAGAAATATCTCAAGACTGATTTTTCTAAGGTTTTATGGACTGATGAAATGAGAGGGAGTCTTGATGGGCCATATGGATGGGCCCATGGCTGGATTGGTAAAGGGCAGAGAGCTCCAGTCCGACTCAGACGCCAGCAAGGTGGAGGTGGAGTACTGGTGTCACGGGGTTCCGAAGGTGCACTCGGTCCCCCATTGCCCGCAGAACTGTTGCTTAGCTTTTGGAATGAGGTTCTGTGTTTGACATCATTCCCAGGGCGGCTTTACTAGCTGGGTGGCTCCCTGCTCCTAGTCTGCCTTGAGCGCCAAGCTGATCACTCGGTGCTCGACTGGTTGGTCTGTCGGTCATGTGACGCTGGCCACGTCACATGACCCTCACTCCCCACTATAAATACAGGCAGCCTGCTGGCTACAGGTTGCCTGTTAATTTCTAGGTTCCTGGCTGTTTGTTGGACTACTGAATATTTACCTGATCCTGTTCCCTGACGATCCTCTGCCTGCTCCTCCTGTACTGCGCATACATCCTGGTATTGTGACCTCGGCTCCCACCTGACTACTCTCTTAGGACTCCTCTTGTACTTCGCTACTCTCCTGGTATTTGACCCTGGTTTCTCCTGACCATTCTTTGCTTAATCCGTTGTACTGCGTAGCTCTCTTGGTTCTGACCCGGTCCGTTCATGTTCCGTATTTTGTCTTGTCTGTCTTCCCTGCACATATCCTAAGTTAGGGACTGCCGTCCAGTTGTCCCCTGTCATCAGGACTCGTGAGGCAAGTAGGCAGGGCCAGGGGTGAGGGTGGAGCGCAGTGGTCACTACCCTTCCCCCTGTGTGTGTGTGGACGTGACCGTTACAGATTAACAGGCCCAATAACCACTGTATCATGAATCCTCTTACTACCCTGACTGACCATGTCTCTAACTTGACACAGAGGGTGCAGGAGCTAGGAGAGAAACTCCGTTCTTGTGAGTTAGGGCAAGGTTCTTCCACTCCTCTGTCCTCCAGTCCATATTTTGAACCCCAGATCAAGCTCCCAGAACCCTTTTCTGGAGACCGGAAGAGGTTTCTCTCCTTTAAGGAGAATTGCAAACTCTACTTCCGTTTGCGCCCCGTGTCCTCCGGTCCCGAGAGCCAACGCGTGGGGATTATCATTTCTCTACTACAGGGTGATCCCCAGGACTGGGCATTTTCGTTACCTCCTAGGGGGCCAGTTGTCTAACTTCTGTGGAGGGGTTTTTTCAGGCCCTGGGTACCCTCTATGACGAACCAGACAGGGCCCTGGTAGCCGAGACAGCTCTTAGGGCACTGATTCAGGGCCATCTCCCTGCAGAGGAGTATTGCACCCAATTCAGACGGTGGTGTGTCCCCTCAGGATGGAATGAACCAGCCCTAAAGAGTCAGTTTAGGTCTGGTCTATCTGATATTTTAAAAGATCTATTGGTCAATTACCAAATTCCTGAGACCTTAGACGAGATGATGACCCTAGTTGTCCGACTTGACAGACGAGTTAGAGAGAGACGACAAGAACGACAGTTCTGTTCTCAGATGGTGGTCCAGCCAGTGACCTTTTCCAGGGACAACACTGAGGTCTCCACCGAGGAACCCATGCAGGTTGGCATGACCCGGGGTAATCTTCGTCGCAGACGCGGAGAGTGCTTCTACTGTGGAGATCCTGGCCATTGGATCAACAAGTGTCCTAAGAGGGACCTCTCTGACAAGTCTTCTAAGGCAAGACAACCTAAAGACCAGGTACACCCTGATTTTTCTAAAGGTAAGCTTTTGGTACCCATAACAATTTATCTGGGGTTAATAAGTGGCCGGGTAAGGCCTTTATTGACTCCGGTTCAGCGGCCAGTTTTATTGACTTTGAGTTTGCTTGTAAATTGGGTATTCCAATGTTTGCTTTACCTACACCTATCCATGTCATGGCTATTGATGCTACTCCCCTGATTGGTGGTACGGTGAGGTCATGTACCTCTGAAATTTCTCTGTCCGTGGGTGTGTGCCACTCTGAGAGATGTTCTCTTCTAGTCCTGGAGAACCTACCAGTTGAGGTGGTACTAGGGTTGCCTTGGCTCCGTTTACATAACCCCACCATTGATTGGTCCAAAGGAGAGTTGGTGAAATGGGGACCTAAGTGTGACTCATGCTTGTCCGTGGTCCAGGCTGGGGTTTCAGTAAGGTCTAATACATTACCCTCTGTTATTAAGGAATATTCTGATGTGTTCTCGTCCCTTACTCCAGAGGTTCTACCCCCCCATAGACCTTATGATTGCGCCATAGAGCTAATTGAGGGTGCCGAATTTCCTAAAGGTCGAATTTATAATCTTTCAGGGCCCGAACGCAAGGCTATGGAAGATTATATTAAGGAGAGCCTTGCTAAAGGGCATATTAGACCTTCAGTCTCTCCTATGGGAGCAGGGTTTTTCTTTGTTAAAAAGAAGGATGGTGGTCTTAGGCCTTGTATTGATTACCGGAGATTAAATAAAATCACTGTCCAAAATAGATACTCTCTCCCATTGATTCCGATTTATTTAACCAGGTTTTGGGGGCATCCTGGTTTTCCAAGATTGACCTGAAAGGGGCATACAATCTAATCCGAATCAAGGAGGGAGACGAATGGAAGACAGCGTTCAATACTCCGATAGGACACTTTGAATATCAGGTGATGCCTTTTGGACTCAGCAATGCCCCAGCTGTGTTCCAAAACTTAATGAACGATATTCTTAGGGAGTTCTTAGGTAAATTTATTATTGTCTATCTTGACGACATTTTGATATTCTCTCCTGATTTCGAATCTCATGTGTCCCATGTCAAACAAGTATTAGAGGTGTTGAGGGAGAACCAGCTATCTGCTAAGCAAGAGAAATGTGTCTTTGGTGTACAGGAGATACTGTTTCTAGGGCATGTTTTGACTCCTCACGCCTTTAAGATGGATCCTGGTAAGGTTTTAGCAATTAAGGAATGGGTAAGGCCTTCATCCTTAAAGGCTTTACAACGGTTTTTGGGTTTCGCAAATTACTACCGTAAATTTATCATGAATTTTTCTGTAATTGCTAAGCCATTGACCGACCTTACTAAGAAAGGGGCGGATTTGGAGAATTGGTCTACCAAGGCCATTTCTTAATTTGAAACATTAAAAAAGGAATTTAGTAGCGCTCCCATTCTGATCCAGCCTGATCAGGAGAGACCCTTTATTGTGGAGGTGGATGCGTCCGAGGACGGCGCAGGAGCAGTCCTTTCACAAGGTCCTGCTAGCCTCACTAACCTGAGACCGTGTGCCTTCTTCTCTAGGAAATTCTCTCCCACGGAGAGAAACTACGACATAGGGAATAGGGAGCTGTTGGCCATTAAATGGGCATTTGAGGAGTGGAGACATTTTTTGGAGGGGGCAAGGCATCGAGTAACTGTTGTCACTGACCATAAAAACCTAATGTTTCTCGAGTCCGCTAAGAGGTTGAATCCCCGACAAGCCCGATGGGCTCTGTTTTTTACCCGTTTTGATTTCTCCATTACGTTCAGGCCGGGAAGTAAAAATGTGAAGGCAGACGCATTATCTCGGAGCTTCCATGCTTTTCAACCCACTGAGACGCCGCCTGAATCCATCCTACCAGCAAACATCTTCTTAGCGGCTCTAACCCAGGATATCTCGGCTCGCATTAAGGCTGAACAACATCTGGCACCGGCATCCACCCCAACAGATAAGTGGTTTGTTCCCGTACAATTTTGTCTCCAGCTGTTGGGTGAGTGTCACGATTCTGCCTTTTGTGGACATCCGGGTATTGAGGGCACTAAGGATCTGGTTTCTAGATCTTATTGGTGGCCCACTCTGACCAGGGATGTCAAGTCCTACATGTCAGCCTGTGAGGTTTGTGCCAGGTCTAAGACACCTAGGACCAGCCCTGCTGGTAACCTACGACCCCTACCCATTCCCAGTAGACCCTGGTCCCATATCTCGATGGACTTTATAACTGACCTACCGCTGGCGGAGGGTAAGACTGTGGTTTGGGTAGTGGTCGATAGGTTTAGCAAGATGGTTCATTTCATTCCCCTGTCTAAACTTCCGAATGCTAAAACCCTGGCGTCTATTTTTGTGAGAGAGATTGTTCGTTTACATGGCATCCCGGAAAATATTGTTTCTGACAGGGGTGTGCAGTTTGTGTCCAAATTCTGGAGGGCCTTCTGTCAAAGATGTAAAATTTTGTTGTCTTTTTCTTCCGCCTACCATCCTGAGAGTAATGGGCAGACTGAACGCCTTAATCAGTCTGTGGAACAATTCCTGAGGTTGTATGTTGCTGATGACCAGCAATTATGGGTCAAATTCCTTCCATTGGCTGAATTTGCTCTGAATAACCATGTCAATTCTTCTGCTGGGGTCTCCCCTTTCTTTTGTAACCATGGTTTTCATCCCCGTTTTCATTCTGGGTCGTCCGTCTCCTCCTCTAACCCTGAAGCTGATAAACTCTCCTCCGAACTGTGCACAGTTTGGGCCCGGGTTCAATCAAACCTAGAAAAGGCTCAAAGTTCTCAAAAACTCAAGGCTGATAGGAGACGTTCAAGGGGGGTGAACTTTCAGGTTGGGGATAAAGTATGGTTGTCCTCCAAGAATCTATCTCTCAAGGTAGCTTCTAGAAAATTTGCTCCTCGTTTTATTGGACCATATAAGATCACGGAGGTGATTAACCCGGTATCATTTAGGTTGGAGCTGCCCGAGTCATTCCACATTCATAATGTGTTCCATAAATCTCTACTTAAAAAATATTTGGAACCAGTAGTACCATCGAAAGCCTCGCCTCCGCCGGTTCTTGTTAATGATGCTGTCGAGTATGTCGTGTCTAAAATAGTGGATGTCAGGAAGGTGCGTAACTCCTTGCAGTATCTGATTCACTGGAAGGGGTATGGACCTGAAGAGAGATCTTGGGTACCTGCCAGGGAGGTTCATGCTCCTAGACTGGTTCGTAAATTTCATTTAGAACACCCTGAAAAGCCATCGCCTGAAGTCTTGGGTCCGGTGGCCCCTCGTAAAAGGGGGGGTACTGTCACGGGGTTCCGAAGGTGCACTTGGTCCCCCATTGCCCGCAGAACTGTTGCTTAGCTTTTGGAATGAGGTTCTGTGTTTGACCTCATTCCCAGGGCGGCTTTACTAGCTGGGTGGCTCCCTGCTCCTAGTCTGCCTTGAGCGCCGAGCTGATCACTCGGTGCTCGACTGGTTGGTCTGTCGGTCATGTGACGCTGGCCACGTCACATGACCCTCACTCCCCACTATAAATACAGGCAGCCTGCTGGCTACAGGTTGCCTGTTAATTTCTAGGTTCCTGGCTGTTTGTTGGACTACTGAATATTTACCTGATCCTGTTCCCTGACGATCCTCTGCCTGCTCCTCCTGTACTGCGCATACATCCTGGTATTGTGACCTCGGCTCCCACCTGACTACTCTCTTAGGACTCCTCTTGTACTTCGCTACTCTCCTGGTATTTGACCCCGGCTTCTCCTGACCATTCTTTGCTTAATCCGTTGTACTGCGTAGCTCTCTTGGTTCTGACCCGGTCCGTTCATGTTCCGTATTTTGTCTTGTCTGTCTTCCCTGCACATATCCTAAGTTAGGGACTGCCGTCCAGTTGTCCCCTGTCATCAGGACTCGTGAGGCAAGTAGGCAGGGCCAGGGGTGAGGGTGGAGCGCAGTGGTCACTACCCTTCCCCCTGTGTGTGTGTGGACGTGACCGTTACAACTGGTTTGGGCTGGTATCATCAAAGATGAGCTTGTGGGGCCTTTTCGGGTTGAGGATGGAGTCAAGCTCAACTCCCAGTCCTACTGCCAGTTTCTGGAAGACACCGTCTTCAAGCAGTGGTACAGGAAGAAGTCTGCATCCTTCAAGAAAAACATGATTTTCATGCAGGACAATGCTCCATCACACGCGTCCAAGTACTCCACAGCGTGGCTGGCAAGAAAGGGTATAAAAGAAGAAAATCTAATGACATGGCCTCCTTGTTCACCTGATCTGAACCCCATTGAGAACCTGTGGTCCATCATCAAATGTGAGATTTACAAGGAGGGAAAACAGTACACCTCTCTGAACAGTGTCTGGGAGGCTGTGGTTGCTGCTGCACGCAATGTTGATGGTGAACAGATCAAAACACTGACAGAATCCATGGATGGCAGGCTTTTGAGTGTCCTTGCAAAGAAAGGTGGCTATATTGGTCACTGATTTGTTTTTGTTTTGTTTTTGAATGTCAGAAATGTATATTTGTGAATGTTGAGATGTTATATTGGTTTCACTGGTAAAAATAAATAATTGAAATGGGTATATATTTGTTTTTTGTTAAGTTGCCTAATAATTATGCACAGTAATAGTCACCTGCACACACAGATATCCCCCTAAAATAGCTAAAACTAAAAACAAACTAAAAACTACTTCCAAAAATATTCAGTTTTGATATTAATGAGTTTTTTGGGTTCATTGAGAACATGGTTGTTGTTCAATAATAAAATTAATCCTCAAAAATACAACTTGCCTAATAATTCTGCACTCCCTGTATTGTGTCAACGTCAAACGGATCCGTCCCCATTGACTTGCATTTCCCCAGCTGATGCTCCCCTCATCATGTACCAGTAATGCCCCCAAAAAGTGTCACCCATCATGTGCCAATAATTCCCCCAGTTGCATCCCCCTTCATCATGTGCCAGTAATGCCCCGATAGTATCCCCCATCATATTCCAGTAATGCCCTCATATTGTCCCCCATCATGTGCCAATGATGCCCCCATAGTGTTCCCCATCATGCCCCCATAGTGTCCCCCATCATGTGCCAGTAATGTCCCCCAGTTGATGCCCCCCTCATCATGTGCCAGTAATGCCCCCCATAGTGTCCCCCATCATGTGACTGTAATGCCCCCAGTTGATGCCCCCATAGCACGCCATATAAAAGAAAAAAAAGACTAATACTTACCTCCATGCTGGCAGCGATACAGGCCTTTTCCGACCTGTGTCCCGCACGGTACAAATCTCGGCTCAGGCGGACGCGATGATGTCATCGCTCTGCCTGTGCCAGCCTCTGATAGGCTGCAAGCCTAGTGCCTGCAGCCTATCGGAGGAGCAGGAAAGGGAGACGCCTCTCCATTGCTGTGCTGCAACATTAATCTGTATCGCCCATCTCCCCCTGACCTGCTGCTGCTGCTGCCGAACTCCGGATCGGGATTCAGCCAGCCGATCCGGCTGTAATTTTAACAACCGGATCTGGAGAACCAGAGGGAACCGGCTGAATACTATGCCTGCTCTTATCAACTCTTCATCCCACTAGTTGATACAGGCCCATGTTTCCATAAAAACCGGTGTTGATAGCCTGTAGGCCATGGCTTGCATTGTTAAGGCTTATAACAGCTGATCAGTCAGACCCCAAACAAGCTGTTAGTGACATGCTAAACCTGTTTTTTATAGCCTGGGTTATGCACACCTCTGCTCCATGGCCAAATACCTTCCCCCTACTTATGATAGATAAATAGTCCAGTATTTGGGACTGGGGGGGGGGGGTCATCACCACAAAAAGAGGAAGGACACACATAGAAGAGTGGACCTGAGATGAGCTGAGCAGCCCCTCCTGAAACAGAGAATATGAACATTGGCTGAGTATCATTAACCCCTGTATCCCTGCATTAACCCCTGCAATATTACATTGCAATATTCATTGACCCCTGCAATGCTCCCCTGTAATATTACCCCTGCCCTGCATTACCTGGTCCCTGTAATTGTCCCTGATTGGATTTAATCCTTTCTACCCTGTAGGGACAACTTTTATAGTTAGGTTTGGGAGGGTGTTGTGCTATAACGTGTGTGTGTCTAAATGTATTTTTAGATAGTTGTTGGGGTGGAATTGGAATTGTAGATTGTGTTGTGTTAGCTTAGTCAGGTTTTATAGTGTTAATGTATTGCGGTGTGTGTCTATATGTATATATATTTATATAACCTTTGATATAAATATATATAGATATAGTAGAATTGATAGACTGTAGACTTTTATTTGTTTAATAAAGTCCTTTGTTGTTTAAAACACAGTTTATAGTCCTTTTGGTGGCCACCGTAATAATCCATCGCACGTAGTTCAGGAAAAAGGTAGCAACAAGTAGTTGGATTTATAGTATAAATAGTGTGAGGGGTAGCTTTACAAATGGGGATCATCCTCACAGGTACGGCTTCAGGACACCAGGTTTCAGGTCCAAACAGTGCATTTATTGTGGCACACCAGCACAAGAAAAATGACAAAAATATTTGTCTTGTGTAAATAGGGATATGCCCCCCAGAAACAATTAAACTATTGTAAGAAGGTAGATGGAATCATCGTGGATGGAAGGTATGTGTCACTGAGGTTCCTGACCTGACCTGTATTTTATGTGTCAGCAGCAGCTATTGCTAATTGACACCTTGAGATTTAGCATGACTGTCATAGCTGATCCAGGACGGCTCTTACTGGGAGTAGTCAAAGTGCTGGGTGGGTGACTACTCACCATGTTCCAGGCCGGGTTTTGCCAGGCATAAAAACCAGCCAGCACTGCCAGATGTGTGGATTTACCTCCCTCTGACAGTGGAGCTCAGGAGTCTGTGTGCTGTGAACTGAGGGCTGTGCTGGGATTTGAGGTTTGAGCCGGGCTGGAGGACCGAGGCCCATCTAAAGGCAAACAGGCCGCCTATGGACTTGATGAGGCTGAACTGCTAACAGGGTGTGAATTAACACCCAGGAGAAAAGGTGACTTTTATTGTTTATGGACTTTCCTTGTGTGTAAACAAACACCAAGCCACCTGCGTTTTGTGATACACCTTATCTGCATTTTGTTATACACCAATGTGTGAATAAACACCGCTGTTTGATTCAAGAACTGTGTACCTTGCCTCTATACTGCATCCGCTAGACCTAACTACCAGAGCAAATCCCCACACTGTATAAAGATGTACTGTGGCTCAGTGGATCGATAACAAACAGTTAATTCCTGATTATTGCCGTGTGCATCGGTCTGTGTAAATAAGCCCTAAATTGGCAGTGGCGTACATAGAGAAGTAAGGGCCCCATAGCAAGGATCAAACCAGGATTTTAGGATTCTTTAAATATAGATGTTTTAACCCCTTAAGGACTTAGGACTGTACTGTAGTTTTGATTACTGCCGCACGGCCGGCAGTGATCGGAACGGGGTGCCTGTTGAAATCATTCAGCAGGCACCCTGTGACAATGCCTATGGGGGTCCTGTGACCCCCCTGCATTGCCAATCACTACAAACCGCAGGTCAATTCAGACCTGCGGTTTGTAGCGCTTATGCAAGTTTCTGATCCCTGCGGTCACGGAAACATCAAAGTGCCTATATTTCGATGTTAACCCTCAGCCCTCTGTGTTTTTGTGCCTGCGGGCGCAGCGAGGGGGAGGATTGCGGGCGGTGCGTGAGGCGGGCGGCAGTGTGGGGGGCGGGTGCGCGATCTTTCGCCCGCCCCCCGTTTATTCTCAACTCATTGCTGACACTCTGATTCAAATGGCTGACATCTGTGCAGATGTCAGCCGTTTTAACCCCTTCCATGCCGCTTCTCAGGCATCCTGCTGTCCATGGTGCTGAAAAGATCTGTGCTAAAGGCAGAGATCTGTTCAGACAAAGTGTGAGTGAAATACAGTGCAGTACACTATATAGTGTACTGTACTCTATTATACAGACATCAGACCCACTGGATCTTCAAGAACCAAGTGGGTCTGGGTAAAAAAATAAAAAGTAAAAAAAAGTGAAAAAAAGTAAAAATAAAAAAAACACATTTATCCCTGATTAAAAATAAAAAATAATAAATTCCCTACACATGTTATATATCACCGCGTCCGTAACGACCCGATCTATAAAACGGTCATGTTACATTCCCCGCACGGTGAACGGCATTAAAAAATAAAAACTATGATGAAATTGAAATTTTGCCCACCTTACTTCCAAAAAAGGTAATAAAAGTGATCAAAAAGTCGTATGTACGCCAAAATAGAACCATTCAAACCGTCGTCTAATCCCTCAAAAAATTAGCCCTTACATGAGACAATGGCCCAAAAATAAAAAAAATATGGCTCTCAGACTATTGAGACACTAAAAAAAGTTTTTGGGTTTCAAAAATGATATTATTGTGTAAAACTTTAATAAATTTTAAAAACTATTAGGTATCCCTGCGTCCGTAACAACCTACTCTATAAAAATAGCACATGATCTAATCTGTCAGATGAACGTTGTAAAAAATAAAAAATAAAAACGGTGCCAAAACAGGTATTTTTTGGCAAATTTTCCATTTTAATCCATTTTGCTGGACAGTTTTTTTTGACACCATGTCCCATTTGAAGCCCCCCTGATGCACCCCTAGAGTATAAACTCCCAAAAAGTGACCCCATTTTAGAAACTACGGGATAGGGTGGAAGTTTTGTTGGTACTAGTTTAGGGTACATATGATTTTTGGTTGCTCTATATTACACTTTTTGTGAGGCAAGGTAACAAGAAATAGCTGTTTTGGCACCGTTTTTATTTTTTGTTATTTACAACATTCATCTGACAGGTTAGATCATGTGGTATTCTTATAGACCAGGTTGTCACGGATGCGGCGATACCTAATATGTATACTTTTTTTTTTATTTATGTAAGTTTTACACAATGATTTCTTTTTTGAAACAAAAAAAATCATGTTTTAGTGTTTCCATAGTCTGAGAGCCATCACTTTTTCAGTTTTCGGGCGATTACCTTGGGTAGGGTATGATTTTTTCGGGATGAGATGACAGTTTTATTGGCACTATTTTGGGGTGTGTGTGACTTTTTGATCGCTTGCTATTACAGTTTTTGTGATGTAAGGTGACAAAAAATGGCTTTTTTTACACCGGTTTTAGTTTTAGTTTTTTACGGTATTCACCTGAGGGTTTAGGTAACATAGTAACATAGTACATAAGGCCGAAAAAATACATTTGTCCATCCAGTTCGGCCTGTTATCCTGTAAGTTGATCCAGAGGAAGGCAAAAAAAACTGTGAGGTAGAAGCCAATTTTCCCGACCTTAGGGGAATAAAAAGTTCCTTCCCAACTCTAATCAGGCAATCAGAATAACTCCCTGGATCAACGACCCCTCTCTAGTAGCTATAGCCTGTAATATTATTACACTCCAGAAATACATCCAGGCCCCTCTTGAATTCCTTTATTGTACTCACCATCACCACCTCCTCAGGCAGAGAGCTCCATAGTCTCACTGCTCTTACCGTAAAGAATCCTTTTCTATGTTTGTGTACAAACCTTCTTTCCTCCAGACGCAGAGGATGTCCCCTCGTCACAGTCACAGTCCTGGGGATACATAGATGATGGGATAGATCTCTGTACTGCCCCCTGATATATTTATACATATTTATTAGATCTCCCCTCTGTCGTCTTTTTTCTAAAGTGAATAACCCTAATTTTGATAATCTTTCAGGGTACTGTAGTTGCCCCATTCCGGTTATTACTTTAGTTGCCCTCCTCTGGACTTTCTCCAGCTCTGCTATGTCTGCCTTGTTTACAGGAGCCCAGAACTGTACACAGTACTCCATGTGTGGTCTGACTAGCGATTTGTAAAGTGGTAGGACTATGTTCTTATCACGGGCATCTATGCCCCTTCTGATGCAAACCATTATCTTATTGGCCTTGGCAGCAGCTGCCTGACACTGGTTTTTGCAGCTTAGTTTGCCGTTTATTAAAATTCCTAGATCCTTTTCCATGTCAGTGTTACCGAGTGTTTTATCATTTAGTATGTACGGGTGACTTGCATTATTCCTTCCCATGTGCATAACTTTACATTTGTCAGTGTTAAACCTCATCTGCCACTTATCTGCCCAAGCCTCCAATCTATCCAGATCCCTCTGTAGCAGTATACTGTCCTCTTCAGTGTAAATTACTTTACACAGTTTAGTGTCATCTGCGAAAATTTATACTTTACTATGCAAGCCTTCTACAAGATCATTAATAAATATATTGAAGAGAATAGGGCCCAATACTGACCCCTGAGGTACCCCACTAGTGACAGTGACCCAATCTGAGTGTGTACCATTAATAACCACCCTCTGTTTTCTATCATTGAGCCAGTTACTTACCCACATACAGACGTTTTCTCCCAGTCCGAGCATTCTCATTTTATATACTAACCTTTTATGTGGTACAGTGTCAAATGCTTTGGAGAAGTCCAGATATACGACATCCATTGATTCGCTGCTGTCAAGTCTAGAACTTACCTCCTCATAGAAACTGATTAAATTAGTTTGGCATGACCGAACCCTCACGAAGCCATGCTGATATGGCGTTATTTGCTTATTTCCGTTGAGATGCTCTAAGATAGCATCTCTCAGACAGGGGCGTAGCTAGAAATGCATGGGCCCCATAGCAAAAAAAAATTATGGGCCCCCCCTAGCCCCCACATATCTATCGGGCCTCCCACCACCCCTTCCAGAGCTCCCACCCAAACACCCATCCTAGATCTCCCACCGCTATGAGCATAGAAAAGTCAGAGGAAAAACAAATAAGTCTAAAAAAAAAATAGAACATGTCTACTCTTGTCCGCAACTGCGGACAAAAATAGGCATATTCTATGCAGTGTCGGCAATGTGCGGTCCGCAAATTAGGGATCGCACATTACTGATGTCAGTGTTTTGCGGATCCACGGGCCCGTGGATCCGCAAAACATTACGGACGTGTGAATGGGGGCCTTACCATGCGTCTTCAGTTAGATGAGAGAGAAAAGTGCACTCAGACTTTTCTCTCTCATCTAACTTTTACAAGTCATTCCCATCAGAACTCCCAGTCCAGACTAAGCTTGTGCTGCCACAGTAGTGCCTCTGCCACCACCAGACCACCAGCCCTGAGCCTGCCCACAGTGGAACCATCTACTGCGAGTACAGCAACCTTCAATAAGGAGCAGAACTTAGGGTAGTTTCACACTTGCGGCAGGAACGGATCCGACAGGCTGTTCAGCCTGTTGGATCCGTCCTGCCGCTATTTCGCCTTGCCGCCACTCCATCCCCATTGACTATAATGGGAACGGGGACGGAGCTCCGGTGCAGCGCGGCAGTGTGCGGTGAAAGCCTGGCGGCCGAAAAGTACTGCAAGTCCGACTTTTTCGTCCGGTGGCCTCTCACCGCGCAGTGCTGCGCCGGAGCTCCGCCCCCATCCCCATTATAGTCAATGGGGACGGAGCAGTGGTCTAGCAAAATAGCGGCAGGACGGATCCGACAGGCTGAACAGCCTGCCGGATCCGTCCTGCCGCAAGTGTAAAAGTACCCTTAGTCTGTCATATAAGGGGGGGGGGGGAACCCCAGAACTAGAGTGTGCCCCTACTTATCACTGCTGGCATCTACTTATCTACTTATCTACCTCCTTATCTACTGCTGGCATTGGTACTGCTCCTGACTCCTCCCCACTCCCCAGCCATGCCCGAGCCGGCCTGGGCCACGGACGGACCGCCCACTAATTGTGCCCGGCGCCCGCCCTCGGCCCTCCCCTAGCCTGCCCTGCAGGCAGCTCACAATAGATTCCGGAACTTAGGATTCCATTCCAATTTCCTGCGCTGTGGCCGCTTGTGCCTGCCTCCGCCTCTGTCCTTCAGGTACGCCCCCCGTTCAGGCCCCCTCCACCGCCTACTGACTCCTTCTCTTCTCCCCAGCCAGGCCCGAGACGCGGCCCGCCTGCGCCCCGCCCACTACACTAGTGTAGTGGGCGGGCGGTCCGCGGCTCGGGCCTGGCTGCCTGTGTGTAGTGTGTGTCTAAATAAAAAAATAATAAAAATAAAAAAATCAACAGAAGGCGGCCCGGACGGGCCCCCAGTGGCGTAGGGCCCCATAGCCACTGCTATGGTTGCTATGGCGATCCCTACGCCACTGAATCCAGGTATGTCTGATAATTACATCACAAAAGCTAGTGAGGACCAATCAGATTCAGGCACTGATGACATCATAGAAGCTAGTGACATCACCGAGTTCTGAGCCTAGGAAAACCACTGCCTGACATTATCTGAGCCAGATTATCTGTGAATACAGAGACAGACAGACAGGCGTTTGCTTTTGCTGAGCAAATCTTTGTTTTCACTTTGCGAATCTTTTCCTTTGCGCCATGGAGATTCGGGGTTTGGCATTCTTGCCTATCCTCTTCGTCACATGGACGCTTTTAGGCCTTTGCGCCGGGATTGCCATTACTGTCATCTTAGGCCATTCAAAACTACCATACATCAGGTAAGAGGGGACAGAACGAAGGTTCCTGACCGTGCAGTGTAATTATTACTGTCTTGTTATCGGTGTCATTCCGGGGATGTTATTATTACATTATTATCACTATTATTATTACTGGATTATTAATTGTACTGTGGAAGTAATGGATATATAGTGGGGCAGGTAAAAGTACATAAAGTCTCCTCTGCTCTTCATGATGAGAAATGTATGCCACTTGTCTCCTATTAACTCCAAATATTTTGCTTTTTTCCCCAGTGCTATAGGAGAACAATTTCCTGAATCGGTGGTCTTCACTGTCGTCTTCATGGTGACTTCCATTCTAGGTAAGTGTATGCAGCTTCCTCTATAGAGATAAGATGATGAAGAGCTCAGCGACTCCGGAGCTGTAATCATTATTTAGCGCTGAGCGGTGGTCATCACTGGAGATTATAATCATCACTGACTCCTGTAGGTTATTACAAGTGTGTATAGAAATGATAATGATGACATGTATTGTATATTTCAGGAGCTGGCGTCGCTTCCATCCAATACAGGTTCATGATCCTCCATTCTGAACCATCTGAGAAGCGAAATATCATCTGCCAGAAAATCCTATACGCCATGGGATGGCTCGCTTGTATTGCGAACGCCGTGACTGGTGTATGTTCGGTGAGTTATCAGGTTTTATAAAAGTATCCAGTAGTAGACAGAGGGCTCAGTACAAAAGTGTTTATCCTCATGTATTACTGTCCTGTATAATTACACTCCACCTGCATCCTCTGCTGTTCTCTATTCTCTGATTTTCTTGGTGACCTCATTGATGACATTTATATTTCTGTTTATGTTCTAGATGAAGATCAGTCCGATAGCCCACAGTATCGGCGCAGGAACTGGATTTTTCTTCTTTGCCGTTTACAACCTGAGCCAAGCTATATGCCTGTATGAGAAATCCTTCAGCAGTCGTCGGCTGTGCCACATAAGACTGGCATCAACCTTGGTGACCATTGTGGCACTGCTGATCTGTATCCTTTTATACCTGGCTGGTACAGTGCAATGTTGTGTGCTAGATACACTGGAGATTATCAGCTGTCTGGGACTCCATTGTAGAGCTGATCAGACATGACAGTAAACACTATAATAATACACTTCTGTTACTTCTCCTTAACATGTTCTTCCAGTTGATGTAGGTTGGGCTTCTTCCGCCTATGTACCACTGATCACTGTAAAGAGGTGAGTTCCTGTCAATATTCACAATCTTGTGTAATTGTAATAGAGAAACTCTTGAAGGACATGCCATCCTCCCCATCTCACTCCATACCAGAGCCACTGGTGAGAATATTTGGGCACTAACATCCTCTACTCTCTCCCTCTATCTTATGCAGATCTTCTCTATGACAGGCATGGTGGGCGAGTGGATGGATTTTTTGGCCTGACAATATTCCCGATCATGTACTATACGGATTTCCAGGTGAGTAGATGATGTGTGAAGATCGCATGTGCCCAGAAACATTTTAGATAAGAATATATTGTAGAGAGACATTTTATGATACATGTTCTTTCTTCTATTTTTCTCAGCGTTTGTCATTAATGTTGTCCAGAGAAGGCGTCTCCATCATTCTGAGGCAAAAGACCCAGGACCCAGAAAACCCCTAATGAAATCTAAAGTTAAAAAACAGGGGCAGAGCGCCAGGAAGACAACTTAATCCATCTGTACATCGCTGGACAAGACATTCACCGGACTTTCCACAGTCAGATATATTCTGCTGCATGAAGAGGCAGATTCCGGGCTCGGTTTCTGTTCTCAATACCGGACTTGGCATTTATCGGACTTTCCGCAGCAGATATATTCTGCTGCATGAAGAGGCAGATTCCGGGCTCGGTTTCTGTTCTCAATACCGGACTTGACATTTACTGGACTTCCGCAGTCAGATATATTCTGCTGCATGAAGAGGCAGATTCCGGGCTCGGTTCTGTTCTCAATACCGGACTTGTCATTTATCAGACTTTCCTCAGCTACCTCACGTAAAATGTTGGCTTTTTACCCCCTATGCCCAGAGGAGGGGTAGTCCTTCAGCCATGGCTCCTTAGAGGTTTCCTCCACTGGGGGTTTTTCCTCTCCTGAGTGTTGAAGTACGACTCTTTGCAAGAGTCAGGGATTCACAGGGCTATTTCCAATCTACTGCCTTGTTATTAATAAAAGCCACTAGATGAGGTAGCAAACAATGTGTCCGAGTCTCTTTATTTATCATTATAGGCAACTTATTGTAACTAGGGAACATTGTGGAGGTGACCAAGAGGCATGTTCTGGAAGTGGCATGAAGAAGGTGGTAATGGCAAGGCTGGATATTCCAATAGATATATTTGAGTGCAGAGGTTGCCATTTTATGCATTATAAATTACATTTGTGGAAAATGTGTAAAGGGGCATCCAATATATCTACGAGAGTGTGATCATGATGAACTGCTGCAGAGCAAAACCACTTCTTTTCAGCAGGTAATTCGGTCACTAGTTAGCACACACTTTTTAATGAAAAAAGGTATACTGTAAGTTTTGCAGACAGTTCAAGTCCTGCACCTCCACATGGCAAAGCTTCTGGACATTAGAACAGCTGGGCATTTGAGCAGGGGCGTAGAAAGCCAGTGTTCCTTGGCCAAGGTATTCAAATACTGACTATGGGCAGTGAATTGAAACTTAACCCTGGTTAAGATTAAAGGTGTATTCTCAGACAATTGGGACATATCGCTAGGATATGCCCCCATTGTCTGATAGGTGCGGGTCCTGCATCTACAATGAGAAAGGATCCCTGAAAGTTGTGAAGGGTGCACTGTGCATGCGCAGCCACCCTCCATTAGTTTCTATAAGGCGGCAGAATATAGCCGAGCGCTGGCTCGGCTATTTCTGACGGTCCCATAGAAATGAATGTGAGCAGTGGCCGTGCAAGCGTTGTGCGCTCCCATTAACTTCTATAGGGAGAGTGCTTCGCAGTGGCCAGATCATGGAAAACCACCCGTGGTCCTCCGGCCACCAACTTCCCCGCTCCAATCTCGGGTCCCACCTCTGGCTATATGTCCCCATTGTTTGAGATGGGAATACCCTTTTAAATGAGAATACGAAAGTCACTTGGAAGTCATGGTTTGTGCAGCCAGTTTGCAAAGAGACAATCCTGCTCATTTTTGCCTCATTTGCAAGTCAAACATGGATTGTTACCTCACTGCCAACATCATCAGGGGTAAATCACCTCTCCTGCAATAAGTGCACCTTTTGAGCTGCAGAAGCCATGGCCTAAATTTCCAGTCGCAACACCAAACAACCACCATCTACATCAAAGGACCCTTGGAGGGATAGAATCCAGCAACCCATCATCTCCAAAGGAATCTAAACCTCAAAATACACTTATCGGTGCCATGTTTCCGCCGGGCATAGTATGTGGCTGGATGCTCTGCTTAGGGTTATGGCAGGTTCAGGTAACAAAGAAGGGTTGCTGATGTGGCCAGATTCCGCTTGTAGCATCTCCTCCACTCCATACCCAGGGGAATGATAGAGTGTGCTAGAACGGGAGACTAGAGTTCCTTCCTCCACCAATACAAACAAAACAGCATCTAGAGAGAGGCCGGCCCTCAGAGGTCTCAGCAAGTACTTTTATTGGATCCTAATATTCAACACCTCTGGTTCTAACATTCAAAGAATCGTGAAAAACCTCAGTTTTCTCTTTGCCAATGTAAATAGAAACTCTCTAGTACTGTAACTCATAATGCAAGGACTGTTACCCTAATTTTAGGTCTGTAACAATGTAGTCTGGGTCCCTCTAACCCTTTTCCGCCCTTGTTTTAATAGCGTTCCCTATGCAGTAAAAATGACCTTTCAACTTCATCTATGGGTCACTGCAATCACAGTGATACCACATTTTTATAGTTTGTGTTATAATCATTTTTACAGGTTTTTTTCTTGTGTTATACGTTTTTAAAAATCAAAAACTTTGCACTGCTATATTCTGATCCCTATATATTTTCTATATTTATATTGTGTGGGTAGGAGCTTGTGTTGTTCTGAAACCTCTACACACTATCCATCATTGATAGTGCCTTTCCAGATGTGTAAGCTGCACACACTATAGGCCCTAATGCAAACCAATACCATCAGAGATGCAGGCTTTTGAGCTGATACCAATCTGGATGGTTCCTCTCCTCTTCAGTCCACAGAACACGGTTTCCGTGGTTGTCAAAAAGAATTTAAAATTTAGATTCATCTGATTACAGAAGTCTTTCATTTTGGCATAGAGAAGACCATCGTGTGAAGACCAGATTACATGGCTTCTTCTTTGCATGATGGGATTGCAGAGAGAATTGTGTTCATAGACAAGGATTTCTGGAAGCTTTTCTGAGCCCATGCAGTGATATCCCGTACAGATTCATGGCGGTTTTTAATCCAGTGTCACCTGAGGGCCCATAGATCATGAGTAGGGATGAGCGAACCCGAACTGCAAAGTTTCACCGAAGTCTGGGTTCGGGTTTGGTGTTCGGGTGATTTTATTATTTTTCATAATAAAATGGTTATATCGGAGAATAATAGCATTTTTAAGACAGAATGCAAAACATATGGCCATTTAGGGTTAAAAAAACACCAACAACTTACCTTATCCACTTGATCGCCCTGCAGCAGCTTCTTCTTCACTGACACAGGACCTGCCAAAGGACCTGCGAGGTGCGCGACGACGTCACCTCACTCTGCATGCATATTGTTTTGCATTCTGTCTTAAGAATGCTATTATTTTCCGATATAACCATGTCATAACAGAAAATAATAAAGTGAAGCTCGGGTCCCCTTGACTTAAATGGGGTTCGGGGTCAAGTTAAAGGTCCCGAAGCCGAACTTTGACCTGAAGTTTGGCCGAACCCGTTGAACCCTAACTTCCACAGGTTCGCTCATCCCTACTCATGAGTATCCAGTACTGACTGTCAGTTTTGTCCCTGTGGACATGGATTTCTCCAGTTTTTTCTTAATCCTTTGATGATATTATGTACTATAGATGGCTGGATATTAAAGTCTTTGAAAGTTTTACATTGGAGAACATTTTTTTTAAATTGTTCCACAATTTTTAGATGCAGTTTTTCACAGATTGGTGAACTCCACCTATCTTTGCTCTGAGAGTCTCAGCCTCTCTACCTGCTCGTTTTATACCCAGTGATGTGACTTGGGATCTATTGGTAATAAAATATGGGTCTGTGAGATTTGCAGATCATTGCACGCTGTTTTATTTACACTTATTTACATATAACACCGCACCCCAACTTTTGTGGAATTTGGGTTATACATCTACGGAGCTGTGTGAGGGCTAATTTTTTGCATGACTGTAGTTTTTATTGATACCATTTTGGATTGTGTATTGTATGACTTTTTAATCACTTTATATTCAATCTTTTCAATGGGGCCTGAGCTGCAAATAGGCCATGTGACGTAACCACTCACCAACGCCAGCCTCTTCTTAACATGTGATCGGCTGGTTCTCGGGTGTCAGACCCCCAACAATCTGATATCGATGTTAGGTCATCAATATGATTTACGGGTTATCCCCTTTAATGGGATTGTCCAAAATTAGAAAAAACATTTCTGCTTTCTTACAAAAACAGCAGCATCCTTGTCCATGGTTTGCATCTGTTATTGCAGATTGGCTCCATTGGAGTCAACTGGTCAGAGCTTCAATACTGCGCAAGACCTGTGAAAATAGGTGGCGCTGTTTTTGGATGAAATCAGCCATGTTTGTCTGATCCTGGACAACCCATTTATTCCTCCTGCTCTCCCTTGCTTTATACTAAATCAGGTGCTGTTCTTAGTGGTTACGGACTCCAGATTAATTGTCCAGCTGCTTTGTTAGCACGACATGGTGAAAGTTAAGGCAAATGCAGTGTAAGGAGACAGGTCTCCTTTATCAGAACCAATGCAGACACTAGATGTACGTGGCATACTTCCCAGAACATGATTCAGCAGAAAATGGCTATAGTCTGAATAGGATCCAAGAGCAGCTCAGGCAATGACCATCAGCCCTTGGCCGCCTATTCTCCAGGTCTTCCCCAGCCCAAGGTGCACATAAAAGCCCCCATATATTGACTCAGGTCTCCATGGAGACAATGTAGCGCCATGCTCCGGCGTCTGAAGCCCATGACTACTGTTGAGCGAATCGAACTCCACGAAGTGGAATTTGACCAGTATTTCAGGGAAAAGGAATTTCCTTGTGCTTCGTGGTAGCAAATCAATTACCCTGAATGGTAAAAAATAAAAATTAACTTATCTGACAGAACAACAGACGTGCAGGTTGGGGGACACCTGGGAAATAGTGACCTAAAGTAATAACCTTCCAATTATCATTCAAAAGAGCGTTTCTACAGGGAGGAACAAAAATACCAAACTTCAAAAAAGCTAAATTTAGCCAACTAAGAGAGGCCATAGCCTAACTAACTGGGACAAAGTCTCAAAAATAAAAATACAGCCACAAAATGGGATATCTTTAAAAACATCCTAAAATCTCATTGTGAGAGGTACATACCATATGGGGAAGTAAAAGGTTAAGGAACAAAAAGAAACCAATGTGGATAAACAGAACTTACAGTTCAGAAAGCAATAAATGACAAAAAGAAAGCATATAAAACACTAAAACAGGAGGGTGGCACGGAAGCAACTGAAAAACTATAAGGAAAAAAACAGAACATGTAAAAAACAAATAAAAGCGGCCAAACTAGAGACCGAGAGATTAAGTGCCAAAGAGAGTAAAACTTAACCCAAAATTGTTCTTCAATTATATAAAGGTTAAAAAGTATAAATCTGGAAGGTGTCAGGCCCTTTAAAGAGTAATGAGGGGGGATTCGCAGAGAGCGACGAGGAGAAAGCAAAGCTGTTAAATATTTTTTTCTCCAGTGATATTCACTGAGGAATATAAAACTGTCTGATAAAATCTGAATGTTGAATAAAATTCCCCATTAAAAGTGTCCTGTCTGACCCAGGAAGAAGTACAACAGCGACTTAAAAAGATCAAAATAGACAAATCGCCAGGATCGGATGGCATACACCCCCGTATCCTAAGGGAATTAAGTAATGTCATAGCCAGACCCTTATTTCTGATATTTGCGGACTCTATACTGACAGGGAATGTTCCACAGGATTGGCGCATGGCAAATGTGGTGCCAATATTCAAAAAGGGTCCAAAAACAGAGCCTGGAAACTATAGGCCGGTAAGTTTAACATCTGTTGTGGGTAAACTGTTTGAAGGTTTTCTGAGAGATGCTATCTTAGAGCATCTTAACGGAAATAAGCAAATAACGCCATATCAGCATGGCTTCGTGAGGGATCGGTCATGTCAAACTAATTTAATCAGTTTCTATGAGGAGGTAAGTTCTAGACTTGACAGCGGCGAATCAATGGATGTTGTGTATCTGGACTTCTCCAAAGCATTTGACACTGTACTACATAAAAGGTTAGTATATAAAATGAGAATGCTCGGACTGGGAGAAAACGTCTGTAAGTGGGTAAGTAACTGGCTCAATGATAGAAAACAGAGGGTGGTTATTAACGGTACATACTCAGATTGGGTCACTGTCACTAGTGGAGTACCTCAGGGGTCAGTATTGGCAGTGGCGGATTACAATAGGGACGTTCGGGTCGGCAGCCCCGGGCCCAGCACCGCTGGGGGGCCCAGCGCCGACCCGAACGCCCACATACTGCAGCGGGGCACGGGAGCGCATAGCTCCCTGTCCCGTCGCCTATCACCGCCATAGGCTTCAGGCCTAGTAGGCCTGAGGCCTATGCGGTAGTGAAATCCCGGTGCAGGCGTGCGTGATGACGTCATCACGCTCATGCGTGATGACGTCATCACGCGCCTGTGCCGGGACACAGCACATTGACGTGTGCACGCCTGCCTCATCCCGCGTTCGTCTGCGATCAAGTGCCTGGCCCTGGACGGTGAGTATTTAGCTTTTAATTTTTTTTTCCAATTTTTTATTTTTTATTTCATGTGCCTACTTTGGGGGACATGTGGGGGACGACACACAGAGGAGGACATATTCAAGGGACCTCGAGTACATGGGAGGGGGAATGTGGGGGCTGTGTGGGGCTAAACTATTATGGGAGGGACTACTATGTCGGGGCAAATTATTATGGGAGCCGGACTACTATGTGGGGGCAAATTACTATTTGGGGCAGTGTGGGGGCAAATTACTATGTGGGGGCAGTGTGGGGGCAAATTACTATATGGGGGCAGTGTGGGGGCAAATTACTATATGGGGGCAGTGTGGGGGCAAATTACTATGTGGGGGCAAATTACTGTGTGGGGGCAGTGTGGGGGCAAATTACTATATGGGGGCAGTGTGGGGGCAAATTACTATATGGGGCAGTGTGGGGGCAAATTACTATGTGGGGGTAATTTCTGTGTGGGGGCAAATTACTATATGGGGCTGTGTGGGGCCAAATTATTATGGGAGGGACTACTATGTGGGGGAAACTATTGTGTGGGGACAGTGTGGGGGAAATTGCTATGTGGGGGCAGTGTGGGGAAATTGCTATGTGGGGACAAATTACTATGTGGGGTAATTATTGTGTGGGGGCAGTGTGGGGTAATTGCTGTGTGGTGGAAATTACTATGTGGGGCAAATTACTATATGGGGGCAGTATGGGGGAAATTACTGTGTGGGGGGAAATTACTATGGGGGAATTACTATGTGGGGGCAGTGTGGTGGAAATTACTATATGGGGGTGTTGCTATTGGGGAGGCACTGTAGGGGCAATTCTATTATTTCTGGGGACACTATACAGGGATTATTGCCTGGAGCACAATATAGGGTGTTATTATTACTGGGGGTCTCTAGGGGACATTATAGCTGCTGTGGACACTATGGGGACATTTGGTGTAATTTATCAAACTGGTGTAAAGTAGAACTGCTTAGTTGCCCATAGCAGCCAATCAGATTCCACCTTTCATATTTGACAGCTCTTTTGGAAATCCAGTTCTACTTTACACCAGTTTGATAAATGACCCCAATTATGTCTATTGGGGTCTCTATTTTTTCAGCAGTATAGTACCTGGGGCATTGGGGGGCACAACGGGCACAGTATTGGGGGTGGCAGCAGGATGACACTGTGGGGACACCAGGATTAGGAGGAATTGAGAAATTTAACGTGTCTGTGCTACAAACTGTAGAGACGAGATGCAGCTGAAAGATTTTGCCATGGTGGTCTGGGTCTAACGGAGGAGAAGAGGAAAGAGAAGGTCTACATGACAGGAGATGTCCCTGGATGTAGGAGGTATGTGGGGCTGTGTTCTCCGCCATGTCTTTTTATATTATAATTATATGTATTTTAAATTTGGCGACCAAATTTTTCAGTTTAGGACCCAATTTGGGGTATTTTTTTTTAGTCTGAAGATGTCATATGGCGTAAGAAGAGACTGTGACGCTCATGAAGCACCGCAGCCTCTTCATACAAAAATAAATAAATAAACTAAAATGGAGGGAGGGGGGGGCCAAGGTGGGTAGACAGCCCCGGGCCTATCATGCACTTAATCCGCCCCTGAGTATTGGGCCCTATTCTCTTCAATATATTTATTAATGATCTTGTAGAAGGCTTGCATAGTAAAATATCAATTTTCGCAGATGACACTAAACTGTGTAAAGTAATTAACACTGTAGAGGACAGTATACTGCTACAGAGGGATCTGGATAGATTGGAGGCTTGGGCAGATACGTGGCAGATGAGGTTTAACACTGACAAATGTAAGGTTATGCACATGGGAAGAAATAATGCAAGTCACCCGTACATACTAAATGATAAAACACTCGGTAACACTGACATGGAAAAGGATCTAGGAATTTTAATAAACAGCAAACTAAGCTGCAAAAAACAGTGTCAGACAGCTGCTGCCAAGGCCAATAAGATAATGGGTTGCATCAGAAGGGGCATAGATGCCTGCGATAAGAACATAGTCCTACCACTTTACAAATCATTAGTCAGACCACACATGGAGTACTGTGTACAGTTCTGGGCTCCAGTGAACAAGGCAGACATAGCAGAGCTGGAGAGGGTCCAGAGGAGGGCAACTAAAGTAATAACTGGAATGGGGCAACTACAGTACCCTGAAAGATTATCAAAATTAGGGTTAGGCCTCATGCACACGACCGTTGTGTGCATCCGTGGCCGTTGTGCCGTTTTCCGTTTTTTTTTCGCGGACCCATTCACTTTCAATGGGTCCGTGGAAAAATCGGAAAATGCACCGTTTTGCAGCCGAGACCGTGATCCGTGTATTCTGTCCGTCAAAAAAATAGGACCTGTCCTATTTTTTTGACGGACAACGGTTCACGGACCCATTCAAGTCAATGGGTCCGTGAAAGAACACGGATGCACACAAGATTGGCATCCGTGTCCGTGATCCGTGGCCGTAGGTTACTTTTTATACAGACGGATCCGAAGATCCGTCTGCATAAAAGCTTTTTCATAGCTGAGTTTTCACTTCGTGAAAACTCAGAACCGACAGTATATTCTAACCACAGAGGCATCCCCATGGTGATGGGGACGCTTCAGGTTAGAATATACTAAAAGAACTGTGTACATGACTGCCCCCTGCTGCCTGGCAGGTGCTGCCAGGTAGCAGGGGGCAGCCCCCCCCTGTAGTTAACACATTGGTGGCCAGTGGGCCCCCCCCCCTGTAGTTAACACATTGGTGGCCAGTGCGGCCGCCCCCCCCCCTCCCCTGTAGTTAACTCGTTGGTGGCCAGTGGGCCCCCCTCCCTCCCCTGTAGTTAACTCGTTGGTGGCCAGTGGGCCCCACTCCCTCCCCTGTAGTTAACTCGTTGGTGGCCAGTGCGGCCGGCCCCCCTCCCTGCCGTGTAGTTAACTCGTTGGTGGCCAGTGGGCCCTCTCCCCTGCATTAAGCAATGCGCCGCACAGACCTGTCACTTACCAGTAGGAGGAGCTCCCGGCCGGACGCAGACATCGCAGCTCGCAGGTAAGTATAATGGTTCTACAAATTGCTAAGTAACCATGGCAACCGGGACAGCAGTAGCGTCCGTTACCGATCGAAGCCCCAGCGATTAAACTGGGACTCCGATCGGTACTCTCCGCTGCCACCAATGATAGGGGGGGAGATTTTAATTAGGAGGGGGAGGGAGGGGAGAGGGCCCACTGGCCACCAACGAGTTAACTACAGGGGAGGGAGGGGGGGGCCCACTGGCCACCAACGAGTTAACTACAGGGGAGAGGGGAGGGAGGGGGGGCCCACTGGCCACCAACGAGTTAACTACAGGGGAGGGAGGGGGGCCCACTGGCCACCAATGAGTTAACTACAGGGGAGGGGGGGGGGCGGCCGCACTGGCCACCAATGTGTTAACTACAGGGGGGGGCTGCAGCAGGCAGCAGGGGGCAGTCATGTACACAGTTCTTTTAGTATATTCTAACCTGAAGCGTCCCCATCACCATGGGAACGCCTCTGTGTTAGAATATACTGTCGGATTTGAGTTTCACGATGTAACTCAAATCCGACGGTATATTCTAACATAGAGGCATTCCCATGGTGATGGGGACGCTTCAAGTTAAAATATACCATCGGATTGGAGAAAACTCCGATCCTATGGTATATTAACTCCTGACTTTACATTGAAAGTCAATGGGGGACGGATCCGTTTGAAATTGCACCATACAGGGAGTGCAGAATTATTAGGCAAATGAGTATTTTGACCACATCATCCTCTTTATGCATGTTGTCTTACTCCAAGCTGTATAGGCTCGAAAGCCTACTACCAATTAAGCATATTAGGTGATGTGCATCTCTGTAATGAGAAGGGGTGTGGTCTAATGACATCAACACCCTATATTAGGTGTGCATAATTATTAGGCAACTTCCTTTCCTTTGGCAAAATGGGTCAAAAGAAGGACTTGACAGGCTCAGAAAAGTCAAAAATAGTGAGATATCTTGCAGAGGGATGCAGCACTCTTAAAATTGCAAAGCTTCTGAAGCGTGATCATCGAACAATCAAGCGTTTCATTCAAAATAGTCAACAGGGTCGCAAGAAGCGTGTGGAAAAACCAAGGCGCAAAATAACTGCCCATGAACTGAGAAAAGTCAAGCGTGCAGCTGCCAAGATGCCACTTGCCACCAGTTTGGCCATATTTCAGAGCTGCAACATCACTGGAGTGCCCAAAAGCACAAGGTGTGCAATACTCAGAGACATGGCCAAGGTAAGAAAGGCTGAAAGACGACCACCACTGAACAAGACACACAAGCTGAAACGTCAAGACTGGGCCAAGAAATATCTCAAGACTGATTTTTCTAAGGTTTTATGGACTGATGAAATGAGAGGGAGTCTTGATGGGCCATATGGATGGGCCCATGGCTGGATTGGTAAAGGGCAGAGAGCTCCAGTCCGACTCAGACGCCAGCAAGGTGGAGGTGGAGTACTGGTGTCACGGGGTTCCGAAGGTGCACTCGGTCCCCCATTGCCCGCAGAACTGTTGCTTAGCTTTTGGAATGAGGTTCTGTGTTTGACATCATTCCCAGGGCGGCTTTACTAGCTGGGTGGCTCCCTGCTCCTAGTCTGCCTTGAGCGCCAAGCTGATCACTCGGTGCTCGACTGGTTGGTCTGTCGGTCATGTGACGCTGGCCACGTCACATGACCCTCACTCCCCACTATAAATACAGGCAGCCTGCTGGCTACAGGTTGCCTGTTAATTTCTAGGTTCCTGGCTGTTTGTTGGACTACTGAATATTTACCTGATCCTGTTCCCTGACGATCCTCTGCCTGCTCCTCCTGTACTGCGCATACATCCTGGTATTGTGACCTCGGCTCCCACCTGACTACTCTCTTAGGACTCCTCTTGTACTTCGCTACTCTCCTGGTATTTGACCCTGGTTTCTCCTGACCATTCTTTGCTTAATCCGTTGTACTGCGTAGCTCTCTTGGTTCTGACCCGGTCCGTTCATGTTCCGTATTTTGTCTTGTCTGTCTTCCCTGCACATATCCTAAGTTAGGGACTGCCGTCCAGTTGTCCCCTGTCATCAGGACTCGTGAGGCAAGTAGGCAGGGCCAGGTGGTGAGGAGCGGAGGGGGGGGGGGGGGGGGGGGGGGGGGGGGGGGGGGGGGGGGCAGTGTCACTACCCTTCCCCCTGTGTGTGTGTGGACGTGACCGTTACAGATTAACAGGCCCAATAACCACTGTATCATGAATCCTCTTACTACCCTGACTGACCATGTCTCTAACTTGACACAGAGGGTGCAGGAGCTAGGAGAGAAACTCCGTTCTTGTGAGTTAGGGCAAGGTTCTTCCACTCCTCTGTCCTCCAGTCCATATTTGAACCCCAGATCAAGCTCCCAGAACCCTTTTCTGGAGACCGGAAGAGGTTTCTCTCCTTTAAGGAGAATTGCAAACTCTACTTCCGTTTGCGCCCCGTGTCCTCCGGTCCCGAGAGCCAACGCGTGGGGATTATCATTTCTCTACTACAGGGTGATCCCCAGGACTGGGCATTTTCGTTACCTCCTAGGGGGCCAGTTGTCTAACTTCTGTGGAGGGGTTTTTTCAGGCCCTGGGTACCCTCTATGACGAACCAGACAGGGCCCTGGTAGCCGAGACAGCTCTTAGGGCACTGATTCAGGGCCATCTCCCTGCAGAGGAGTATTGCACCCAATTCAGACGGTGGTGTGTCCCCTCAGGATGGAATGAACCAGCCCTAAAGAGTCAGTTTAGGTCTGGTCTATCTGATATTAAAAATCTATTGGTCAATTACCAAATTCCTGAGACCTTAGACGAGATGATGACCCTAGTTGTCCGACTTGACAGACGAGTTAGAGAGAGACGACAAGAACGACAGTTCTGTTCTCAGATGGTGGTCCAGCCAGTGACCTTTTCCAGGGACAACACTGAGGTCTCCACCGAGGAACCCATGCAGGTTGGCATGACCCGGGGTAATCTTCGTCGCAGACGCGGAGAGTGCTTCTACTGTGGAGATCCTGGCCATTGGATCAACAAGTGTCCTAAGAGGGACCTCTCTGACAAGTCTTCTAAGGCAAGACAACCTAAAGACCAGGTACACCCTGATTTTTCTAAAGGTAAGCTTTTGGTACCCATAACAATTTATCTGGGGGTTAATAAGTGGCCGGGTAAGGCCTTTATTGACTCCGGTTCAGCGGCCAGCTTTATTGACTTTGAGTTTGCTTGTAAATTGGGTATTCCAATGTTTGCTTTACCTACACCTATCCATGTCATGGCTATTGATGCTACTCCCCTGATTGGTGGTACGGTGAGGTCATGTACCTCTGAAATTTCTCTGTCCGTGGGTGTGTGCCACTCTGAGAGATGTTCTCTTCTAGTCCTGGAGAACCTACCAGTTGAGGTGGTACTAGGGTTGCCTTGGCTCCGTTTACATAACCCCACCATTGATTGGTCCAAAGGAGAGTTGGTGAAATGGGGACCTAAGTGTGACTCATGCTTGTCCGTGGTCCAGGCTGGGGTTTCAGTAAGGTCTAATACATTACCCTCTGTTATTAAGGAATATTCTGATGTGTTCTCGTCCCTTACTCCAGAGGTTCTACCCCCCCATAGACCTTATGATTGCGCCATAGAGCTAATTGAGGGTGCCGAATTTCCTAAAGGTCGAATTTATAATCTTTCAGGGCCCGAACGCAAGGCTATGGAAGATTATATTAAGGAGAGCCTTGCTAAAGGGCATATTAGACCTTCAGTCTCTCCTATGGGAGCAGGGTTTTTCTTTGTTAAAAAGAAGGATGGTGGTCTTAGGCCTTGTATTGATTACCGGAGATTAAATAAAATCACTGTCCAAAATAGATACTCTCTCCCATTGATTCCGATTTATTTAACCAGGTTTTGGGGGCATCCTGGTTTTCCAAGATTGACCTGAAAGGGGCATACAATCTAATCCGAATCAAGGAGGGAGACGAATGGAAGACAGCGTTCAATACTCCGATAGGACACTTTGAATATCAGGTGATGCCTTTTGGACTCAGCAATGCCCCAGCTGTGTTCCAAAACTTAATGAACGATATTCTTAGGGAGTTCTTAGGTAAATTTATTATTGTCTATCTTGACGACATTTTGATATTCTCTCCTGATTTCGAATCTCATGTGTCCCATGTCAAACAAGTATTAGAGGTGTTGAGGGAGAACCAGCTATCTGCTAAGCAAGAGAAATGTGTCTTTGGTGTACAGGAGATACTGTTTCTAGGGCATGTTTTGACTCCTCACGCCTTTAAGATGGATCCTGGTAAGGTTTTAGCAATTAAGGAATGGGTAAGGCCTTCATCCTTAAAGGCTTTACAACGGTTTTTGGGTTTCGCAAATTACTACCGTAAATTTATCATGAATTTTTCTGTAATTGCTAAGCCATTGACCGACCTTACTAAGAAAGGGGCGGATTTGGAGAATTGGTCTACCAAGGCCATTTCTTAATTTGAAACATTAAAAAAGGAATTTAGTAGCGCTCCCATTCTGATCCAGCCTGATCAGGAGAGACCCTTTATTGTGGAGGTGGATGCGTCCGAGGACGGCGCAGGAGCAGTCCTTTCACAAGGTCCTGCTAGCCTCACTAACCTGAGACCGTGTGCCTTCTTCTCTAGGAAATTCTCTCCCACGGAGAGAAACTACGACATAGGGAATAGGGAGCTGTTGGCCATTAAATGGGCATTTGAGGAGTGGAGACATTTTTTGGAGGGGGCAAGGCATCGAGTAACTGTTGTCACTGACCATAAAAACCTAATGTTTCTCGAGTCCGCTAAGAGGTTGAATCCCCGACAAGCCCGATGGGCTCTGTTTTTTACCCGTTTTGATTTCTCCATTACGTTCAGGCCGGGAAGTAAAAATGTGAAGGCAGACGCATTATCTCGGAGCTTCCATGCTTTTCAACCCACTGAGACGCCGCCTGAATCCATCCTACCAGCAAACATCTTCTTAGCGGCTCTAACCCAGGATATCTCGGCTCGCATTAAGGCTGAACAACATCTGGCACCGGCATCCACCCCAACAGATAAGTGGTTTGTTCCCGTACAATTTCGTCTCCAGCTGTTGGGTGAGTGTCACGATTCTGCCTTTTGTGGACATCCGGGTATTGAGGGCACTAAGGATCTGGTTTCTAGATCTTATTGGTGGCCCACTCTGACCAGGGATGTCAAGTCCTACATGTCAGCCTGTGAGGTTTGTGCTAGGTCTAAGACACCTAGGACCAGCCCTGCTGGTAACCTACGACCCCTACCCATTCCCAGTAGACCCTGGTCCCATATCTCGATGGACTTTATAACTGACCTACCGCTGGCGGAGGGTAAGACTGTGGTTTGGGTAGTGGTCGATAGGTTTAGCAAGATGGTTCATTTCATTCCCCTGTCTAAACTTCCGAATGCTAAAACCCTGGCGTCTATTTTTGTGAGAGAGATTGTTCGTTTACATGGCATCCCGGAAAATATTGTTTCTGACAGGGGTGTGCAGTTTGTGTCCAAATTCTGGAGGGCCTTCTGTCAAAGATGTAAAATTTTGTTGTCTTTTTCTTCCGCCTACCATCCTGAGAGTAATGGGCAGACTGAACGCCTTAATCAGTCTGTGGAACAATTCCTGAGGTTGTATGTTGCTGATGACCAGCAATTATGGGTCAAATTCCTTCCATTGGCTGAATTTGCTCTGAATAACCATGTCAATTCTTCTGCTGGGGTCTCCCCTTTCTTTTGTAACCATGGTTTTCATCCCCGTTTTCATTCTGGGTCGTCCGTCTCCTCCTCTAACCCTGAAGCTGATAAACTCTCCTCCGAACTGTGCACAGTTTGGGCCCGGGTTCAATCAAACCTAGAAAAGGCTCAAAGTTCTCAAAAACTCAAGGCTGATAGGAGACGTTCAAGGGGGTGAACTTTCAGGTTGGGGATAAAGTATGGTTGTCCTCCAAGAATCTATCTCTCAAGGTAGCTTCTAGAAAATTTGCTCCTCGTTTTATTGGACCATATAAGATCACGGAGGTGATTAACCCGGTATCATTTAGGTTGGAGCTGCCCGAGTCATTCCACATTCATAATGTGTTCCATAAATCTCTACTTAAAAAATATTTGGAACCAGTAGTACCATCGAAAGCCTCGCCTCCGCCGGTTCTTGTTAATGATGCTGTCGAGTATGTCGTGTCTAAAATAGTGGATGTCAGGAAGGTGCGTAACTCCTTGCAGTATCTGATTCACTGGAAGGGGTATGGACCTGAAGAGAGATCTTGGGTACCTGCCAGGGAGGTTCATGCTCCTAGACTGGTTCGTAAATTTCATTTAGAACACCCTGAAAAGCCATCGCCTGAAGTCTTGGGTCCGGTGGCCCCTCGTAAAAGGGGGGGTACTGTCACGGGGTTCCGAAGGTGCACTCGGTCCCCCATTGCCCGCAGAACTGTTGCTTAGCTTTTGGAATGAGGTTCTGTGTTTGACCTCATTCCCAGGGCGGCTTTACTAGCTGGGTGGCTCCCTGCTCCTAGTCTGCCTTGAGCGCCGAGCTGATCACTCGGTGCTCGACTGGTTGGTCTGTCGGTCATGTGACGCTGGCCACGTCACATGACCCTCACTCCCCACTATAAATACAGGCAGCCTGCTGGCTACAGGTTGCCTGTTAATTTCTAGGTTCCTGGCTGTTTGTTGGACTACTGAATATTTACCTGATCCTGTTCCCTGACGATCCTCTGCCTGCTCCTCCTGTACTGCGCATACATCCTGGTATTGTGACCTCGGCTCCCACCTGACTACTCTCTTAGGACTCCTCTTGTACTTCGCTACTCTCCTGGTATTTGACCCCGGCTTCTCCTGACCATTCTTTGCTTAATCCGTTGTACTGCGTAGCTCTCTTGGTTCTGACCCGGTCCGTTCATGTTCCGTATTTTGTCTTGTCTGTCTTCCCTGCACATATCCTAAGTTAGGGACTGCCGTCCAGTTGTCCCCTGTCATCAGGACTCGTGAGGCAAGTAGGCAGGGCCAGGGGTGAGGGTGGAGCGCAGTGGTCACTACCCTTCCCCCTGTGTGTGTGTGGACGTGACCGTTACAACTGGTTTGGGCTGGTATCATCAAAGATGAGCTTGTGGGGCCTTTTCGGGTTGAGGATGGAGTCAAGCTCAACTCCCAGTCCTACTGCCAGTTTCTGGAAGACACCGTCTTCAAGCAGTGGTACAGGAAGAAGTCTGCATCCTTCAAGAAAAACATGATTTTCATGCAGGACAATGCTCCATCACACGCGTCCAAGTACTCCACAGCGTGGCTGGCAAGAAAGGGTATAAAAGAAGAAAATCTAATGACATGGCCTCCTTGTTCACCTGATCTGAACCCCATTGAGAACCTGTGGTCCATCATCAAATGTGAGATTTACAAGGAGGGAAAACAGTACACCTCTCTGAACAGTGTCTGGGAGGCTGTGGTTGCTGCTGCACGCAATGTTGATGGTGAACAGATCAAAACACTGACAGAATCCATGGATGGCAGGCTTTTGAGTGTCCTTGCAAAGAAAGGTGGCTATATTGGTCACTGATTTGTTTTTGTTTTGTTTTTGAATGTCAGAAATGTATATTTGTGAATGTTGAGATGTTATATTGGTTTCACTGGTAAAAATAAATAATTGAAATGGGTATATATTTGTTTTTTGTTAAGTTGCCTAATAATTATGCACAGTAATAGTCACCTGCACACACAGATATCCCCCTAAAATAGCTAAAACTAAAAACAAACTAAAAACTACTTCCAAAAATATTCAGTTTTGATATTAATGAGTTTTTTGGGTTCATTGAGAACATGGTTGTTGTTCAATAATAAAATTAATCCTCAAAAATACAACTTGCCTAATAATTCTGCACTCCCTGTATTGTGTCAACGTCAAACGGATCCGTCCCCATTGACTTGCATTTCCCCAGCTGATGCTCCCCTCATCATGTACCAGTAATGCCCCCAAAAAGTGTCACCCATCATGTGCCAATAATTCCCCCAGTTGCATCCCCCTTCATCATGTGCCAGTAATGCCCCGATAGTATCCCCCATCATATTCCAGTAATGCCCTCATATTGTCCCCCATCATGTGCCAATGATGCCCCCATAGTGTTCCCCATCATGCCCCCATAGTGTCCCCCATCATGTGCCAGTAATGTCCCCCAGTTGATGCCCCCCTCATCATGTGCCAGTAATGCCCCCCATAGTGTCCCCCATCATGTGACTGTAATGCCCCCAGTTGATGCCCCCATAGCACGCCATATAAAAGAAAAAAAAGACTAATACTTACCTCCATGCTGGCAGCGATACAGGCCTTTTCCGACCTGTGTCCCGCACGGTACAAATCTCGGCTCAGGCGGACGCGATGATGTCATCGCTCTGCCTGTGCCAGCCTCTGATAGGCTGCAAGCCTAGTGCCTGCAGCCTATCGGAGGAGCAGGAAAGGGAGACGCCTCTCCATTGCTGTGCTGCAACATTAATCTGTATCGCCCATCTCCCCCTGACCTGCTGCTGCTGCCGAACTCCGGATCGGGATTCAGCCAGCCGATCCGGCTGTAATTTTAACAACCGGATCTGGAGAACCAGAGGGAACCGGCTGAATACTATGCCTGCTCTTATCAACTCTTCATCCCACTAGTTGATACAGGCCCATGTTTCCATAAAAACCGGTGTTGATAGCCTGTAGGCCATGGCTTGCATTGTTAAGGCTTATAACAGCTGATCAGTCAGACCCCAAACAAGCTGTTAGTGACATGCTAAACCTGTTTTTTATAGCCTGGGTTATGCACACCTCTGCTCCATGGCCAAATACCTTCCCCCTACTTATGATAGATAAATAGTCCAGTATTTGGGACTGGGGGGGGGGGGGGGGGGTCATCACCACAAAAAGAGGAAGGACACACATAGAAGAGTGGACCTGAGATGAGCTGAGCAGCCCCTCCTGAAACAGAGAATATGAACATTGGCTGAGTATCATTAACCCCTGTATCCCTGCATTAACCCCTGCAATATTACATTGCAATATTCATTGACCCCTGCAATGCTCCCCTGTAATATTACCCCTGCCCTGCATTACCTGGTCCCTGTAATTGTCCCTGATTGGATTTAATCCTTTCTACCCTGTAGGGACAACTTTTATAGTTAGGTTTGGGAGGGTGTTGTGCTATAACGTGTGTGTGTCTAAATGTATTTTTAGATAGTTGTTGGGGTGGAATTGGAATTGTAGATTGTGTTGTGTTAGCTTAGTCAGGTTTTATAGTGTTAATGTATTGCTGTGTGTGTCTATATGTATATATATTTATATAACCTTTGATATAAATATATATAGATATAGTAGAATTGATAGACTGTAGACTTTTATTTGTTTAATAAAGTCCTTTGTTGTTTAAAACACAGTTTATAGTCCTTTTGGTGGCCACCGTAATAATCCATCGCACGTAGTTCAGGAAAAAGGTAGCAACAAGTAGTTGGATTTATAGTATAAATAGTGTGAGGGGTAGCTTTACAAATGGGGATCATCCTCACAGGTACGGCTTCAGGACACCAGGTTTCAGGTCCAAACAGTGCATTTATTGTGGCACACCAGCACAAGAAAAATGACAAAAATATTTGTCTTGTGTAAATAGGGATATGCCCCCCAGAAACAATTAAACTATTGTAAGAAGGTAGATGGAATCATCGTGGATGGAAGGTATGTGTCACTGAGGTTCCTGACCTGACCTGTATTTTATGTGTCAGCAGCAGCTATTGCTAATTGACACCTTGAGATTTAGCATGACTGTCATAGCTGATCCAGGACGGCTCTTACTGGGAGTAGTCAAAGTGCTGGGTGGGTGACTACTCACCATGTTCCAGGCCGGGTTTTGCCAGGCATAAAAACCAGCCAGCACTGCCAGATGTGTGGATTTACCTCCCTCTGACAGTGGAGCTCAGGAGTCTGTGTGCTGTGAACTGAGGGCTGTGCTGGGATTTGAGGTTTGAGCCGGGCTGGAGGACCGAGGCCCATCTAAAGGCAAACAGGCCGCCTATGGACTTGATGAGGCTGAACTGCTAACAGGGTGTGAATTAACACCCAGGAGAAAAGGTGACTTTTATTGTTTATGGACTTTCCTTGTGTGTAAACAAACACCAAGCCACCTGCGTTTTGTGATACACCTTATCTGCATTTTGTTATACACCAATGTGTGAATAAACACCGCTGTTTGATTCAAGAACTGTGTACCTTGCCTCTATACTGCATCCGCTAGACCTAACTACCAGAGCAAATCCCCACACTGTATAAAGATGTACTGTGGCTCAGTGGATCGATAACAAACAGTTAATTCCTGATTATTGCCGTGTGCATCGGTCTGTGTAAATAAGCCCTAAATTGGCAGTGGCGTACATAGAGAAGTAAGGGCCCCATAGCAAGGATCAAACCAGGATTTTAGGATTCTTTAAATATAGATGTTTTAACCCCTTAAGGACTTAGGACGTACCGGTACGCCATGTTTGCCGAGTCCTTAAGGACCCAGGGCGTACCGGTACGTCCTGTGTACTGTAGTTTTGATTACTGACGCACGGCCTGTTGATGTTAACCCTCAGCCCTCTGTGTTTTTGTGCCTGCGGGCGCAGCGAGGGGGAGGATTGCGGGCGGTGCGTGAGGCGGGCGGCAGTGTGGGGGGCGGGTGCGCGATCTTTCGCCCGCCCCCCGTTTATTCTCAACTCATTGCTGACACTCTGATTCAAATGGCTGACATCTGTGCAGATGTCAGCCGTTTTAACCCCTTCCATGCCGCTTCTCAGGCATCCTGCTGTCCATGGTGCTGAAAAGATCTGTGCTAAAGGCAGAGATCTGTTCAGACAAAGTGTGAGTGAAATACAGTGCAGTACACTATATAGTGTACTGTACTCTATTATACAGACATCAGACCCACTGGATCTTCAAGAACCAAGTGGGTCTGGGTAAAAAAATAAAAAGTAAAAAAAAGTGAAAAAAAGTAAAAATAAAAAAAACACATTTATCCCTGATTAAAAATAAAAAATAATAAATTCCCTACACATGTTATATATCACCGCGTCCGTAACGACCCGATCTATAAAACGGTCATGTTACATTCCCCGCACGGTGAACGGCATTAAAAAATAAAAACTATGATGAAATTGAAATTTTGCCCACCTTACTTCCCAAAAAAGGTAATAAAAGTGATCAAAAAGTCGTATGTACGCCAAAATAGAACCATTCAAACCGTCGTCTAATCCCTCAAAAAATTAGCCCTTACATGAGACAATGGCCCAAAAATAAAAAAAATATGGCTCTCAGACTATTGAGACACTAAAAAAAGTTTTTGGGTTTCAAAAATGATATTATTGTGTAAAACTTTAATAAATTTTAAAAACTATTAGGTATCCCTGCGTCCGTAACAACCTACTCTATAAAAATAGCACATGATCTAATCTGTCAGATGAACGTTGTAAAAAATAAAAAATAAAAACGGTGCCAAAACAGGTATTTTTTGGCAAATTTTCCATTTTAATCCATTTTGCTGGACAGTTTTTTTTGACACCATGTCCCATTTGAAGCCCCCCTGATGCACCCCTAGAGTATAAACTCCCAAAAAGTGACCCCATTTTAGAAACTACGGGATAGGGTGGAAGTTTTGTTGGTACTAGTTTAGGGTACATATGATTTTTGGTTGCTCTATATTACACTTTTTGTGAGGCAAGGTAACAAGAAATAGCTGTTTTGGCACCGTTTTTATTTTTTGTTATTTACAACATTCATCTGACAGGTTAGATCATGTGGTATTCTTATAGACCAGGTTGTCACGGATGCGGCGATACCTAATATGTATACTTTTTTTTTTATTTATGTAAGTTTTACACAATGATTTCTTTTTTGAAACAAAAAAAATCATGTTTTAGTGTTTCCATAGTCTGAGAGCCATCACTTTTTCAGTTTTCGGGCGATTACCTTGGGTAGGGTATGATTTTTTCGGGATGAGATGACAGTTTTATTGGCACTATTTTGGGGTGTGTGTGACTTTTTGATCGCTTGCTATTACAGTTTTTGTGATGTAAGGTGACAAAAAATGGCTTTTTTTACACCGGTTTTAGTTTTAGTTTTTTACGGTATTCACCTGAGGGTTTAGGTAACATAGTAACATAGTACATAAGGCCGAAAAAATACATTTGTCCATCCAGTTCGGCCTGTTATCCTGTAAGTTGATCCAGAGGAAGGCAAAAAAAACTGTGAGGTAGAAGCCAATTTTCCCGACCTTAGGGGAATAAAAAGTTCCTTCCCAACTCTAATCAGGCAATCAGAATAACTCCCTGGATCAACGACCCCTCTCTAGTAGCTATAGCCTGTAATATTATTACACTCCAGAAATACATCCAGGCCCCTCTTGAATTCCTTTATTGTACTCACCATCACCACCTCCTCAGGCAGAGAGCTCCATAGTCTCACTGCTCTTACCGTAAAGAATCCTTTTCTATGTTTGTGTACAAACCTTCTTTCCTCCAGACGCAGAGGATGTCCCCTCGTCACAGTCACAGTCCTGGGGATACATAGATGATGGGATAGATCTCTGTACTGCCCCCTGATATATTTATACATATTTATTAGATCTCCCCTCTGTCGTCTTTTTTCTAAAGTGAATAACCCTAATTTTGATAATCTTTCAGGGTACTGTAGTTGCCCCATTCCGGTTATTACTTTAGTTGCCCTCCTCTGGACTTTCTCCAGCTCTGCTATGTCTGCCTTGTTTACAGGAGCCCAGAACTGTACACAGTACTCCATGTGTGGTCTGACTAGCGATTTGTAAAGTGGTAGGACTATGTTCTTATCACGGGCATCTATGCCCCTTCTGATGCAAACCATTATCTTATTGGCCTTGGCAGCAGCTGCCTGACACTGGTTTTTGCAGCTTAGTTTGCCGTTTATTAAAATTCCTAGATCCTTTTCCATGTCAGTGTTACCGAGTGTTTTATCATTTAGTATGTACGGGTGACTTGCATTATTCCTTCCCATGTGCATAACTTTACATTTGTCAGTGTTAAACCTCATCTGCCACTTATCTGCCCAAGCCTCCAATCTATCCAGATCCCTCTGTAGCAGTATACTGTCCTCTTCAGTGTAAATTACTTTACACAGTTTAGTGTCATCTGCGAAAATTTATACTTTACTATGCAAGCCTTCTACAAGATCATTAATAAATATATTGAAGAGAATAGGGCCCAATACTGACCCCTGAGGTACCCCACTAGTGACAGTGACCCAATCTGAGTGTGTACCATTAATAACCACCCTCTGTTTTCTATCATTGAGCCAGTTACTTACCCACATACAGACGTTTTCTCCCAGTCCGAGCATTCTCATTTTATATACTAACCTTTTATGTGGTACAGTGTCAAATGCTTTGGAGAAGTCCAGATATACGACATCCATTGATTCGCTGCTGTCAAGTCTAGAACTTACCTCCTCATAGAAACTGATTAAATTAGTTTGGCATGACCGAACCCTCACGAAGCCATGCTGATATGGCGTTATTTGCTTATTTCCGTTGAGATGCTCTAAGATAGCATCTCTCAGACAGGGGCGTAGCTAGAAATGCATGGGCCCCATAGCAAAAAAAAATTATGGGCCCCCCCTAGCCCCCACATATCTATCGGGCCTCCCACCACCCCTTCCAGAGCTCCCACCCAAACACCCATCCTAGATCTCCCACCGCTATGAGCATAGAAAAGTCAGAGGAAAAACAAATAAGTCTAAAAAAAAAATAGAACATGTCCTACTCTTGTCCGCAACTGCGGACAAAAATAGGCATATTCTATGCAGTGTCGGCAATGTGCGGTCCGCAAATTAGGGATCGCACATTACTGATGTCAGTGTTTTGCGGATCCACGGGCCCGTGGATCCGCAAAACATTACGGACGTGTGAATGGGGCCTTACCATGCGTCTTCAGTTAGATGAGAGAGAAAAGTGCACTCAGACTTTTCTCTCTCATCTAACTTTTACAAGTCATTCCCATCAGACTCCCAGTCCAGACTAAGCTTGTGCCTGCCACAGTAGTGCCTCTGCCACCACCAGACCACCAGCCCTGAGCCTGCCCACAGTGGAACCATCTACTGCGAGTACAGCAACCTTCAATAAGGAGCAGAACTTAGGGTAGTTTCACACTTGCGGCAGGACGGATCCGACAGGCTGTTCAGCCTGTTGGATCCGTCCTGCCGCTATTTCGCCTTGCCGCCACTCCATCCCCATTGACTATAATGGGAACGGGGACGGAGCTCCGGTGCAGCGCGGCAGTGTGCGGTGAAAGCCTGGCGGCCGAAAAGTACTGCAAGTCCGACTTTTTCGTCCGGTGGCCTCTCACCGCGCAGTGCTGCGCCGGAGCTCCCCCCCATCCCCATTATAGTCAATGGGGACGGAGCAGTGGTCTAGCAAAATAGCGGCAGGACGGATCCGACAGGCTGAACAGCCTGCCGGATCCGTCCTGCCGCAAGTGTAAAAGTACCCTTAGTCTGTCATATAAGGGGGGGGGGGAACCCCAGAACTAGAGTGTGCCCCTACTTATCACTGCTGGCATCTACTTATCTACTTATCTACCTCCTTATCTACTGCTGGCATTGGTACTGCTCCTGACTCCTCCCCACTCCCCAGCCATGCCCGAGCCGGCCTGGGCCACGGACGGACCGCCCACTAATTGTGCCCGGCGCCCGCCCTCGGCCCTCCCCTAGCCTGCCCTGCAGGCAGCTCACAATAGATTCCGGAACTTAGGATTCCATTCCAATTTCCTGCGCTGTGGCCGCTTGTGCCTGCCTCCGCCTCTGTCCTTCAGGTACGCCCCCCGTTCAGGCCCCCTCCACCGCCTACTAGACTCCTTCTCTTCTCCCCAGCCAGGCCCGAGACGCGGCCCGCCTGCGCCCCGCCCACTACACTAGTGTAGTGGGCGGGCGGTCCGCGGCTCGGGCCTGGCTGCCTGTGTGTAGTGTGTGTCTAAATAAAAAAATAATAAAAATAAAAAAATCAACAGAAGGCGGCCCGGACGGGCCCCCAGTGGCGTAGGGCCCCATAGCCACTGCTATGGTTGCTATGGCGATCCCTACGCCACTGAATCCAGGTATGTCTGATAATTACATCACAAAAGCTAGTGAGGACCAATCAGATTCAGGCACTGATGACATCATAGAAGCTAGTGACATCACCGAGTTCTGAGCCTAGGAAAACCACTGCCTGACATTATCTGAGCCAGATTATCTGTGAATACAGAGACAGACAGACAGGCGTTTGCTTTTGCTGAGCAAATCTTTGTTTTCACTTTGCGAATCTTTTCCTTTGCGCCATGGAGATTCGGGGTTTGGCATTCTTGCCTATCCTCTTCGTCACATGGACGCTTTTAGGCCTTTGCGCCGGGATTGCCATTACTGTCATCTTAGGCCATTCAAAACTACCATACATCAGGTAAGAGGGGACAGAACGAAGGTTCCTGACCGTGCAGTGTAATTATTACTGTCTTGTTATCGGTGTCATTCCGGGGATGTTATTATTACATTATTATCACTATTATTATTACTGGATTATTAATTGTACTGTGGAAGTAATGGATATATAGTGGGGCAGGTAAAAGTACATAAAGTCTCCTCTGCTCTTCATGATGAGAAATGTATGCCACTTGTCTCCTATTAACTCCAAATATTTTGCTTTTTTCCCCAGTGCTATAGGAGAACAATTTCCTGAATCGGTGGTCTTCACTGTCGTCTTCATGGTGACTTCCATTCTAGGTAAGTGTATGCAGCTTCCTCTATAGAGATAAGATGATGAAGAGCTCAGCGACTCCGGAGCTGTAATCATTATTTAGCGCTGAGCGGTGGTCATCACTGGAGATTATAATCATCACTGACTCCTGTAGGTTATTACAAGTGTGTATAGAAATGATAATGATGACATGTATTGTATATTTCAGGAGCTGGCGTCGCTTCCATCCAATACAGGTTCATGATCCTCCATTCTGAACCATCTGAGAAGCGAAATATCATCTGCCAGAAAATCCTATACGCCATGGGATGGCTCGCTTGTATTGCGAACGCCGTGACTGGTGTATGTTCGGTGAGTTATCAGGTTTTATAAAAGTATCCAGTAGTAGACAGAGGGCTCAGTACAAAAGTGTTTATCCTCATGTATTACTGCCCCTGTATAATTACACTCCACCTGCATCCTCTGCTGTTCTCTATTCTCTGATTTTCTTGGTGACCTCATTGATGACATTTATATTTCTGTTTATGTTCTAGATGAAGATCAGTCCGATAGCCCACAGTATCGGCGCAGGAACTGGATTTTTCTTCTTTGCCGTTTACAACCTGAGCCAAGCTATATGCCTGTATGAGAAATCCTTCAGCAGTCGTCGGCTGTGCCACATAAGACTGGCATCAACCTTGGTGACCATTGTGGCACTGCTGATCTGTATCCTTTTATACCTGGCTGGTACAGTGCAATGTTGTGTGCTAGATACACTGGAGATTATCAGCTGTCTGGGACTCCATTGTAGAGCTGATCAGACATGACAGTAAACACTATAATAATACACTTCTGTTACTTCTCCTTAACATGTTCTTCCAGTTGATGTAGGTGTGGGCTTCTTCCGCCTATGTACCACTGATCACTGTAAAGAGGTGAGTTCCTGTCAATATTCACAATCTTGTGTAATTGTAATAGAGAAACTCTTGAAGGACATGCCATCCTCCCATCTCACTCCATACCAGAGCCACTGGTGAGAATATTTGGGCACTAACATCCTCTACTCTCTCCCTCTATCTTATGCAGATCTTCTCTATGACAGGCATGGTGGGCGAGTGGATGGGATTTTTTGGCCTGACAATATTCCCGATCATGTACTATACGGATTTCCAGGTGAGTAGATGATGTGTGAAGATCGCATGTGCCCAGAAACATTTTAGATAAGAATATATTGTAGAGAGACATTTTATGATACATGTTCTTTCTTCTATTTTTCTCAGCGTTTGTCATTAATGTTGTCCAGAGAAGGCGTCTCCATCATTCTGAGGCAAAAGACCCAGGACCCAGAAAACCCCTAATGAAATCTAAAGTTAAAAAACAGGGGCAGAGCGCCAGGAAGACAACTTAATCCATCTGTACATCGCTGGACAAGACATTCACCGGACTTTCCACAGTCAGATATATTCTGCTGCATGAAGAGGCAGATTCCGGGCTCGGTTTCTGTTCTCAATACCGGACTTGGCATTTATCGGACTTTCCGCAGCCAGATATATTCTGCTGCATGAAGAGGCAGATTCCGGGCTCGGTTTCTGTTCTCAATACCGGACTTGACATTTACTGGACTTTCCGCAGTCAGATATATTCTGCTGCATGAAGAGGCAGATTCCGGGCTCGGTTTCTGTTCTCAATACCGGACTTGTCATTTATCAGACTTTCCTCAGCTACCTCACGTAAAATGTTGGCTTTTTACCCCCTATGCCCAGAGGAGGGGTAGTCCTTCAGCCATGGCTCCTTAGAGGTTTCCTCCACTGGGGGTTTTTCCTCTCCTGAGTGTTGAAGTACGACTCTTTGCAAGAGTCAGGGATTCACAGGGCTATTTCCAATCTACTGCCTTGTTATTAATAAAAGCCACTAGATGAGGTAGCAAACAATGTGTCCGAGTCTCTTTATTTATCATTATAGGCAACTTATTGTAACTAGGGATCATTGTGGAGGTGACCAAGAGGCATGTTCTGGAAGTGGCATGAAGAAGGTGGTAATGGCAAGGCTGGATATTCCAATAGATATATTTGAGTGCAGAGGTTGCCATTTTATGCATTATAAATTACATTTGTGGAAAATGTGTAAAGGGGCATCCAATATATCTACGAGAGTGTGATCATGATGAACTGCTGCAGAGCAAAACCACTTCTTTTCAGCAGGTAATTCGGTCACTAGTTAGCACACACTTTTTAATGAAAAAAGGTATACTGTAAGTTTTGCAGACAGTTCAAGTCCTGCACCTCCACATGGCAAAGCTTCTGGACATTAGAACAGCTGGGCATTTGAGCAGGGGCGTAGAAAGCCAGTGTTCCTTGGCCAAGGTATTCAAATACTGACTATGGGCAGTGAATTGAAACTTAACCCTGGTTAAGATTAAAGGTGTATTCTCAGACAATTGGGACATATCGCTAGGATATGCCCCCATTGTCTGATAGGTGCGGGTCCTGCATCTACAATGAGAAAGGATCCCTGAAAGTTGTGAAGGGTGCACTGTGCATGCGCAGCCACCCTCCATTAGTTTCTATAAGGCGGCAGAATATAGCCGAGCGCTGGCTCGGCTATTTCTGACGGTCCCATAGAAATGAATGTGAGCAGTGGCCGTGCAAGCGTTGTGCGCTCCCATTAACTTCTATAGGGAGAGTGCTTCGCAGTGGCCAGATCATGGAAAACCACCCGGGGTCCTCCGGCCACCAACTTCCCCGCTCCAATCTCGGGTCCCACCTCTGGCTATATGTCCCCATTGTTTGAGATGGGAATACCCTTTTAAATGAGAATACGAAAGTCACTTGGAAGTCATGGTTTGTGCAGCCAGTTTGCAAAGAGACAATCCTGCTCATTTTTGCCTCATTTGCAAGTCAAACATGGATTGTTACCTCACTGCCAACATCATCAGGGGTAAATCACCTCTCCTGCAATAAGTGCACCTTTTGAGCTGCAGAAGCCATGGCCTAAATTTCCAGTCGCAACACCAAACAACCACCATCTACATCAAAGGACCCTTGGAGGGATAGAATCCAGCAACCCATCATCTCCAAAGGAATCTAAACCTCAAAATACACTTATCGGTGCCATGTTTCCGCCGGGCATAGTATGTGGCTGGATGCTCTGCTTAGGGTTATGGCAGGTTCAGGTAACAAAGAAGGGTTGCTGATGTGGCCAGATTCCGCTTGTAGCATCTCCTCCACTCCCATACCCAGGGGAATGATAGAGTGTGCTAGAACGGGAGACTAGAGTTCCTTTCCTCCACCAATACAAACAAAACAGCATCTAGAGAGAGGCCGGCCCTCAGAGGTCTCAGCAAGTACTTTTATTGGATCCTAATATTCAACACCTCTGGTTCTAACATTCAAAGATCGTGAAAAACCTCAGTTTTCTCTTTGCCAATGTAAATAGAAACTCTCTAGTACTGTAACTCATAATGCAAGGACTGTTACCCTAATTTTAGGTCTGTAACAATGTAGTCTGGGTCCCTCTAACCCTTTTCCGCCCTTGTTTTAATAGCGTTCCCTATGCAGTAAAAATGACCTTTCAACTTCATTCTATGGGTCACTGCAATCACAGTGATACCACATTTTTATAGTTTGTGTTATAATCATTTTTACAGGTTTTTTCTTGTGTTATACGTTTTAAAAATCAAAAACTTTGCACTGCTATATTCTGATCCCTATATATTTTCTATATTTATATTGTGTGGGTAGGAGCTTGTGTTGTTCTGAAACCTCTACACACTATCCATTATTGATAGTGCCTTTCCAGATGTGTAAGCTGCACACACTATAGGCCCTAATGCAAACCAATACCATCAGAGATGCAGGCTTTTGAGCTGATACCAATCTGGATGGTTCCTCTCCTCTTCAGTCCACAGAACACGGTTTCCGTGGTTGTCAAAAAGAATTTAAAATTTAGATTCATCTGATTACAGAAGTCTTTCATTTTGGCATAGAGAAGACCATCGTGTGAAGACCAGATTACATGGCTTCTTCTTTGCATGATGGGATTGCAGAGAGAATTGTGTTCATAGACAAGGATTTCTGGAAGCTTTTCTGAGCCCATGCAGTGATATCCCGTACAGATTCATGGCGGTTTTTAATCCAGTGTCACCTGAGGGCCCATAGATCATGAGTAGGGATGAGCGAACCCGAACTGCAAAGTTTCACCGAAGTCTGGGTTCGGGTTTGGTGTTCGGGTGATTTTATTATTTTTCATAATAAAATGGTTATATCGGAGAATAATAGCATTTTTAAGACAGAATGCAAAACGATATGGCCATTTAGGGGTTAAAAAAACACCAACAACTTACCTTATCCACTTGATCGCCCTGCAGCAGCTTCTTCTTCACTGAACAGGACCTGCGAGGTGCGCGACGATGTCACCTCACTCTGCCATGCATATTGTTTTGCATTCTGTCTTAAGAATGCTATTATTTTCCGATTAACCATGTCATAACAGAAAATAATAAAGTGAAGCTCGGGTCCCCATTGACTTAAATGGGGTTCGGGGTCAAGTTAAAGTCCCGAAGCCGAACTTTGACCTGAAGTTTGGCCGAACCCGTTGAACCCTAACTTCCACAGGTTCGCTCATCCCTACTCATGAGTATCCAGTACTGACTGTCAGTTTTGTCCCTGTGGACATGGATTTCTCCAGTTTTTCTGAATCCTTTGATGATATTATGTACTATAGATGGCTGGATATTAAAGTCTTTGAAAGTTTACATTGAGGAACATTTTTTTTAAATTGTTCCACAATTTTTAGATGCAGTTTTTCACAGATTGGTGAACCTCCACCTATCTTTGCTCTGAGAGTCTCAGCCTCTCTAACCTGCTCGTTTTATACCCAGTGATGTGACTTGGGATCTATTGGTAATAAAATATGGGTCTGTGAGATTTGCAGATCATTGCACGCTGTTTTATTTACACTTATTTACATATAACACCGCACCCCAACTTTTGTGGAATTTGGGTTATACATCTACGGAGCTGTGTGAGGGCTAATTTTTTGCATGACTGTAGTTTTTATTGATACCATTTTGGATTGTGTATTGTATGACTTTTTAATCACTTTATATTCAATCTTTTCAATGGGGCTGAGCTGCAAATAGGCCATGTGACGTAACCACTCACCAAGCGCCAGCCTCTTCTAACATGTGATCGGCTGGGTTCTCGGGTGTCAGACCCCCAACAATCTGATATCGATGTTAGGTCATCAATATGATTTACGGGTTATCCCCTTTAATGGGATTGTCCAAAATTAGAAAAAACATTTCTGCTTTCTTACAAAAACAGCAGCATCCTGTCCATGGTTTGCATCTGTTATTGCAGATTGGCTCCATTGGAGTCAACTGGTCAGAGCTTCAATACTGCGCAAGACCTGTGAAAATAGGTGGCGCTGTTTTTGGATGAAATCAGCCATGTTTGTCTGATCCTGGACAACCCATTTATTCCTCCTGCTCTCCCTTGCTTTATACTAAATCAGGTGCTGTTCTTAGTGGTTACGGACTCCAGATTTATTTGTCAGCTGCTTTGTTAGCACGACATGGTGAAAAGTAAAGGCAAATGCAGTGTAAGAGACAGGTCTCCTTTATCAGAACCAATGCAGACACTAGATGTACGTGGCATACTTCCCAGAACATGATTCAGCAGAAAATGGCTATAGTCTGAATAGGATCCAAGAGCAGCTCAGGGCAATGACCATCAGCCCTTGGCCGCCTATTCTCCAGGTCTTCCCCAGCCCAAGGTGCACATAAAAGCCCCATATATTGACTCAGGTCTCCATGGAGACAATGTAGCGCCATGCTCCGGCGTCTGAACCCATGACTACTGTTGAGCGAATCGAACTCCACGAAGTGGAATTTGACCAGTATTTCAGGGAAAAGGAATTTCCTTGTGCTTCGTGGTAGCAAATCAATTTAGGCTACTTTCACACTAGCGTTCGGAGCGGATCCGTCTGATGTTTCATCAGACGGATCCGCTCCTATAATGCAAACGCTTGCATCCGTTCAGAACGGATCCGTTTGCATAACAGTTTATTTCAGATCTGATTTTTCACTTCGGAAAACTCAGATCCGACAGTATATTCTAAACACAGAAGCGTTCCCATGGTGATGGGGACGCTTCAAGTTAGAATATACTGAGAACTGTGTACATGACTGCCCCTGCTGCCTGGCAGGTGCTGCCAGGCAGCAGGGGGCAGACCCCCCCCCTCCTGTATTTAACTTATTGGTGGCCAGTGCGGCCCCCCCTCCCTCCCCAGTATTAATTGTAACCAGTGCGGCCCCCTCCCTCTATATTCATCGGTGGCCAGTGCGGTGGCCAGTGCAGATATTAAATATGAGCAGTGCGGTCTCCCCCTCCCTCCCTCCCCAGTATTAAATATGAGCAGTGCGGTCTCCCCCTCCCTCCCTCCCCAGTATTAAATATGAGCAGTGCGGCCTCCCCTCCCTCTATTCATTGGTGGTCAGTGCGGATTCAAAGTATTGTGATCAGTGCGGCCTCTCCTCTCCTCTCCCCCCCCCCCCCCATCATTGGTGGCAGCGGAGAGTACCGCGGCGCATTGCCTATAGACCTGTCACTTACCAGTAGGAGGAGCTCCCGGCCGGTCACATAGATCGCAGCTCTTCAGGTAAGTATAATGCTGCTATTTGTTGCTAAGTAACCATGGCAGCCAAGACTGCAATAGCGTCTTGGCTGCCATGGTAACCGATCGGAGCCCAGCGATTTAAACTGGGACTCCGATCGGTACTCTCCGCTGCCACCAATGATGGGGGGGGGGGAGAGGAGAGGAGAGGCCGCACTGATCACAATACTTTGAATCCGCACTGGCCACCAATGAATAGAGGGAGGGGAGGCCGCACTGCTCATATTTAATACTGGGGAGGGAGGGAGGGGGAGACCGCACTGCTCATATTTAATACTGGGGAGGGAGGGGGACCGCACTGCTCATATTTAAAACTGGGGAGGGAGGGAGGGGGAGACCGCACTGCTCATATTTAATACTGGGGAGGGAGGGAGGGGGAGACCGCACTGCTCATACTTAATATCCGCACTGGCCACCGATGAATATAGAGGGAGGGGGGCCGCACTGGTTACAATTAATACTGGGGAGGGAGGGGGGCCGCACTGGCCACCAATAAGTTAAATACAGGGGGGGGGGGTCTGCCCCTGCTGCCTGGCAGCACCTGCAGGCAGCAGGGGGCAGTCATGTACACAGTTCTCAGTATATTCTAACTTGAAGCGTCCCCATCACCATGGGAACGCCTCTGTGTTAGAATATACTGTCGGATTTGAGTTTCACGATGTAACTCAAATCCGATAGTATATTCTAACATAGAGGCGTTCCATGGTGATGGGGACGCTTCATGTTAAAATATACCATCGGATTGGAGAAAACTCCGATCTGATGGTATAATCCTGACTTTACATTGAAAGTCAATGGGGGACGGATCCGTTTGAAATTGCACCATATTGTGTCAATGTCAAACGGATTGTTCCCCATTGACTTGCATTGTAAGTCTGGACGGATCCGTTTGGCTCCGCACGGCCAGGCGGACACGAAAACGCTGCAAGCTGCGTTCGGGTGTGTCCGCCTGCTGAGCGGAGCGGAGGCCAAACGGTGCCAAACTGATGCATTCTGAGCGGATCCGCATCCACTCAGAATGCATTGGGGCAGTACGGATCCGTTCGGGGCCGCTTGTGAGAGCCTTCAAACGGAACTCACAAGCGGAGCCCCGAACGCTAGTGTGAAAGTAGCCTTACCCTGAATGGTAAAAAATAAAAATTTAACTTATCTGACAGAACAACAGACGTGCAGGTTGGGGGACACCTGGGAAATAGTGACCATAAAGTAATAACCTTCCAATTATCATTCAAAAGAGCGTTTCTACAGGGAGGAACAAAAATACCAAACTTCAAAAAAGCTAAATTTAGCCAACTAAGAGAGGCCATAGGCCTAACTAACTGGGACAAAGTCCTCAAAAATAAAAATACAGCCACAAAATGGGATATCTTTAAAAACATCCTAAAATCTCATTGTGAGAGGTACATACCATATGGGGAATAAAAGGTTAAGGAACAAAAAGAAACCAATGTGGAAAAACAGAACTTACAGTTCAGAAAGCAATAAATGACAAAAAGAAAGCATATAAAACACTAAAACAGGAGGGTGGCACGGAAGCACTGAAAAACTATAAGGAAAAAAACAGAACATGTAAAAAACAAATAAAAGCGGCCAAACTAGAGACCGAGAGATTAATTGCCAAAGAGAGTAAAACTAACCCTAAAATGTTCTTCAATTATATAAATGTTAAAAAGTATAAATCTGAAGGTGTCAGCCCTTTAAAGAGTAATGAGGGGGGATTCGCAGAGAGCGACGAGGAGAAAGCAAAGCTGTTAAATATTTTTTTCTCCAGTGTTTTCACTGAGGAATATAAACTGTCTGATAAAATGCTGAATGTTGAAATAAATTCCCCATTAAAAGTGTCCTGTCTGACCCAGGAAGAAGTACAACAGCGACTTAAAAAGATCAAAATAGACAAATCGCCAGGATCGGATGGCATACACCCCCGTATCCTAAGGGAATTAAGTAATGTCATAGCCAGACCCTTATTTCTGATATTTGCGGACTCTATACTGACAGGGAATGTTCCACAGGATTGGCGCATGGCAAATGTGGTGCCAATATTCAAAAAGGGTCCAAAAACAGAGCCTGGAAACTATAGGCCGGTAAGTTTAACATCTGTTGTGGGTAAACTGTTTGAAGGTTTTCTGAGAGATGCTATCTTAGAGCATCTTAACGGAAATAAGCAAATAACGCCATATCAGCATGGCTTCGTGAGGGATCGGTCATGTCAAACTAATTTAATCAGTTTCTATGAGGAGGTAAGTTCTAGACTTGACAGCGGCGAATCAATGGATGTTGTGTATCTGGACTTCTCCAAAGCATTTGACACTGTACTACATAAAAGGTTAGTATATAAAATGAGAATGCTCGGACTGGGAGAAAACGTCTGTAAGTGGGTAAGTAACTGGCTCAATGATAGAAAACAGAGGGTGGTTATTAACGGTACATACTCAGATTGGGTCACTGTCACTAGTGGAGTACCTCAGGGTCAGTATTGGCAGTGGCAGATTACAATAGGGACGTTCGGGTCGGCAGCCCCGGGCCCAGCACCGTTGGGGGGCCCAACGCCGACCCGAACGCCCACATACTGCAGCGGGGCACGGAAGCGCATAGCTCCCTGTCCCGTCGCCTATCACCGCCATAGGCTTCAGGCCTAGTAGGCCTGAGGCCTATGCGGTAGTGAAATCCTGGTGCAGGCGTGCATAATGACATCATCACGCGCCTGTTCTGGGACACAGCACATTGACGTGTGCACGCCTGCCTCATCCCGCCTTAGTCTGCGAGCAAGTGCCTGGCCCTGGACGGTGAGTATATAGCTTTTAATTTTTTTTTCCAATTTTTTATTTTTTATTTCATGTGCCTACTTTGGGGGACATGTGGGGGACGACACACAGAGGAGGACATATTCAAGGGACCTCGAGTACATGGGAGGGGGAATGTGGGGGCTGTGTGGGGCTAAACTATTATGGGAGGGACTACTATGTCGGGGCAAATTATTATGGGAGCCGGACTACTATGTGGGGGCAAATTACTATTTGGGGCAGTGTGGGGGCAAATTACTATGTGGGGGCAGTGTGGGGGCAAATTACTATATGGGGGCAGTGTGGGGGCAAATTACTATATGGGGGCAGTGTGGGGGCAAATTACTATGTGGGGGCAAATTACTGTGTGGGGGCAGTGTGGGGGCAAATTACTATATGGGGGCAGTGTGGGGGCAAATTACTATATGGGGCAGTGTGGGGGCAAATTACTATGTGGGGGCAAATTACTGTGTGGGGGCAAATTACTATATGGGGCTGTGTGGGGGCAAATTATTATGGGAGGGACTACTATGTGGGGGAAACTATTGTGTGGGGACAGTGTGGGGGAAATTGCTATGTGGGGGCAGTGTGGGGAAATTGCTATGTGGGGACAAATTACTATGTGGGGTAATTATTGTGTGGGGGCAGTGTGGGGTAATTGCTGTGTGGTGGAAATTACTATGTGGGGCAAATTACTATATGGGGGCAGTATGGGGGAAATTACTGTGTGGGGGGAAATTACTATGGGGGAATTACTATGTGGGGGGAGTGTGGTGGAAATTACTATATGGGGGTGTTGCTATTGGGGAGGCACTGTAGGGGCAATTCTATTATTTCTGGGATACTATACAGGGATTATTGCCTGGAGCACAATAGGGTGTTATTATTACTGGGGGTCTCTAGGGGACATTATAGCTGCTGTGGACACTATGGGGACATTTGGTGTAATTTATCAAACTGGTGTAAAGTAGAAACTGGCTTAGTTGCCCATAGCAGCCAATCAGATTCCACCTTTCATATTTGACAGCTCTTTTGGAAATCCAGTTCTACTTTACACCAGTTTGATAAATGACCCCAATTATGTCTATTGGGTCTCTATTTTTCAGCAGTATAGTACCTGGGGCATTGGGGGGCACAACGGGCACAGTATTGGGGGTGGCAGCAGGATGACACTGTGGGGACACCAGGATTAGGAGGAATTGAGAAATTTAACGTGTCTGTGCTACAAACTGTAGAGACGAGATGCGGCTGAAAGATTTTGCCATGGTGGTCTGGGTCTAACGGAGGAGAAGAGGAAAGAGAAGGTCTACATGACAGGAGATGTCCCTGGATGTAGGAGGTATGTGGGGCTGTGTTCTCCGCCATGTCTTTTTATTTATAATTATATGTATTTTAAATTTGGCGAGTTTTTTTTTTTAGTCTGAAGATGTCATATGGCGTAAGAAAACTGTGACGCTCATGAAGCACCGCAGCCTCTTCATACAAAAATAAATAAATAAACTAAAATGGAGGGAGGGGGGGGCCAAGGTGGGTAGACAGCCCCGGGCCTATCATGCACTTAATCCGCCCCTGAGTATTGGGCCCTATTCTCTTCAATATATTTATTAATGATCTTGTAGAAGGCTTGCATAGTAAAATATCAATTTTCGCAGATGACACTAAACTGTGTAAAGTAATTAACACTGTAGAGGACAGTATACTGCTACAGAGGGATCTGGATAGATTGGAGGCTTGGGCAGATACGTGGCAGATGAGGTTTAACACTGACAAATGTAAGGTTATGCACATGGGAAGAAATAATGCAAGTCACCCGTACATACTAAATGATAAAACACTCGGTAACACTGACATGGAAAAGGATCTAGGAATTTTAATAAACAGCAAACTAAGCTGCAAAAAACAGTGTCAGACAGCTGCTGCCAAGGCCAATAAGATAATGGGTTGCATCAGAAGGGGCATAGATGCCTGCGATAAGAACATAGTCCTACCACTTTACAAATCATTAGTCAGACCACACATGGAGTACTGTGTACAGTTCTGGGCTCCAGTGAACAAGGCAGACATAGCAGAGCTGGAGAGGGTCCAGAGGAGGGCAACTAAAGTAATAACTGGAATGGGGCAACTACAGTACCCTGAAAGATTATCAAAATTAGGGTTAGGCCTCATGCACACGACCGTTGTGTGCATCCGTGGCCGTTGTGCCGTTTTCCGTTTTTTTTCGCGGACCCATTCACTTTCAATGGGTCCGTGGAAAAAAACGGAAAATGCACCGTTTTGCAGCCGAGACCGTGATCCGTGTATTCTGTCCGTCAAAAAAATAGGACCTGTCCTATTTTTTTGACGGACAACGGTTCACGGACCCATTCAAGTCAATGGGTCCGTGAAAGAACACGGATGCACACAAGATTGGCATCCGTGTCCGTGATCCGTGGCCGTAGGTTACTTTTTATACAGACGGATCCGAAGATCCGTCTGCATAAAAGCTTTTTCATAGCTGAGTTTTCACTTCGTGAAAACTCAGAACCGACAGTATATTCTAACCACAGAGGCATCCCCATGGTGATGGGGACGCTTCAGGTTAGAATATACTAAAAGAACTGTGTACATGACTGCCCCCTGCTGCCTGGCAGGTGCTGCCAGGTAGCAGGGGGCAGCCCCCCCCTGTAGTTAACACATTGGTGGCCAGTGGGCCCCCCCCCCTGTAGTTAACACATTGGTGGCCAGTGCGGCCGCCCCCCCCTCCCTCCCCTGTAGTTAACTCGTTGGTGGCCAGTGGGCCCCCCTCCCCCCCTGTAGTTAACTCGTTGGTGGCCAGTGGGCCCCACTCCCTCCCCTGTAGTTAACTCGTTGGTGGCCAGTGCGGCCGGCCCCCCTCCCTCCGTAGTTAACTCGTTGGTGGCCAGTGGGCCCTCTCCCCTGCATTAAGCAATGCGCCGCACAGACCTGTCACTTACCAGTAGGAGGAGCTCCCGGCCGGACGCAGACATCGCAGCTCGCAGGTAAGTATAATGGTTCTACAAATTGCTAAGTAACCATGGCAACCGGGACAGCAGTAGCGTCCGTTACCGATCGAGCCCCAGCGATTAAACTGGGACTCCGATCGGTACTCTCCGCTGCCACCAATGATAGGGGGGGAGATTTTAATTAGGAGGGGGAGGGAGGGGAGAGGGCCCACTGGCCACCAACGAGTTAACTACAGGGGAGGGAGGGGGGGCCCACTGGCCACCAACGAGTTAACTACAGGGGAGAGGGGAGGGAGGGGGGGCCCACTGGCCACCAACGAGTTAACTACAGGGGAGGGAGGGGGGCCCACTGGCCACCAATGAGTTAACTACAGGGGAGGGGGGGGGCGGCCGCACTGGCCACCAATGTGTTAACTACAGGGGGGGGCTGCAGCAGGCAGCAGGGGGCAGTCATGTACACAGTTCTTTTAGTATATTCTAACCTGAAGCGTCCCCATCACCATGGGAATGCCTCTGTGTTAGAATATACTGTCGGATTTGAGTTTCACGATGTAACTCAAATCCGACGGTATATTCTAACATAGAGGCATTCCCATGGTGATGGGGACGCTTCAAGTTAAAATATACCATCGGATTGGAGAAAACTCCGATCCTATGGTATATTAACTCCTGACTTTACATTGAAAGTCAATGGGGACGGATCCGTTTGAAATTGCACCATACAGGGAGTGCAGAATTATTAGGCAAATGAGTATTTTGACCACATCATCCTCTTTATGCATGTTGTCTTACTCCAAGCTGTATAGGCTCGAAAGCCTACTACCAATTAAGCATATTAGGTGATGTGCATCTCTGTAATGAGAAGGGGTGTGGTCTAATGACATCAACACCCTATATTAGGTGTGCATAATTATTAGGCAACTTCCTTTCCTTTGGCAAAATGGGTCAAAAGAAGGACTTGACAGGCTCAGAAAAGTCAAAAATAGTGAGATATCTTGCAGAGGGATGCAGCACTCTTAAAATTGCAAAGCTTCTGAAGCGTGATCATCGAACAATCAAGCGTTTCATTCAAAATAGTTAACAGGGTCGCAAGAAGCGTGTGGAAAAACCAAGGCGCAAAATAACTGCCCATGAACTGAGAAAAGTCAAGCGTGCAGCTGCCAAGATGCCACTTGCCACCAGTTTGGCCATATTTCAGAGCTGCAACATCACTGGAGTGCCCAAAAGCACAAGGTGTGCAATACTCAGAGACATGGCCAAGGTAAGAAAGGCTGAAAGACGACCACCACTGAACAAGACACACAAGCTGAAACGTCAAGACTGGGCCAAGAAATATCTCAAGACTGATTTTTCTAAGGTTTTATGGACTGATGAAATGAGAGGGAGTCTTGATGGGCCATATGGATGGGCCCATGGCTGGATTGGTAAAGGGCAGAGAGCTCCAGTCCGACTCAGACGCCAGCAAGGTGGAGGTGGAGTACTGGTGTCACGGGGTTCCGAAGGTGCACTCGGTCCCCCATTGCCCGCAGAACTGTTGCTTAGCTTTTGGAATGAGGTTCTGTGTTTGACCTCATTCCCAGGGCGCTTTACTAGCTGGGTGGCTCCCTGCTCCTAGTCTGCCTTGAGCGCCAAGCTGATCACTCGGTGCTCGACTGGTTGGTCTGTCGGTCATGTGACGCTGGCCACGTCACATGACCCCACTCCCCACTATAAATACAGGCAGCCTGCTGGCTACAGGTTGCCTGTTAATTTCTAGGTTCCTGGCTGTTTGTTGGACTACTGAATATTTACCTGATCCTGTTCCCTGACGATCCTCTGCCTGCTCCTCCTGTACTGCGCATACATCCTGGTATTGTGACCTCGGCTCCCACCTGACTACTCTCTTAGGACTCCTCTTGTACTTCGCTACTCTCCTGGTATTTGACCCTGGCTTCTCCTGACCATTCTTTGCTTAATCCGTTGTACTGCGTAGCTCTCTTGGTTCTGACCCGGTCCGTTCATGTTCCGTATTTTGTCTTGTCTGTCTTCCCTGCACATATCCTAAGTTAGGGACTGCCGTCCAGTTGTCCCCTGTCATCAGGACTCGTGAGGCAAGTAGGCAGGGCCAGGGGTGAGGGTGGAGCGCAGTGGTCACTACCCTTCCCCCTGTGTGTGTGTGGACGTGACCGTTACAGATTAACAGGCCCAATAACCACTGTATCATGAATCCTCTTACTACCCTGACTGACCATGTCTCTAACTTGACACAGAGGGTGCAGGAGCTAGGAGAGAAACTCCGTTCTTGTGAGTTAGGGCAAGGTTCTTCCACTCCTCTGTCCTCCAGTCCATATTTTGAACCCCAGATCAAGCTCCCAGAACCCTTTTCTGGAGACCGGAAGAGGTTTCTCTCCTTTAAGGAGAATTGCAAACTCTACTTCCGTTTGCGCCCCGTGTCCTCCGGTCCCGAGAGCCAACGCGTGGGGATTATCATTTCTCTACTACAGGGTGATCCCCAGGACTGGGCATTTTCGTTACCTCCTAGGGGGCCAGTTGTCTAACTTCTGTGGAGGGGTTTTTTCAGGCCCTGGGTACCCTCTATGACGAACCAGACAGGGCCCTGGTAGCCGAGACAGCTCTTAGGGCAGTGGTTCAGGGCCATCTCCCTGCAGAGGAGTATTGCACCCAATTCAGACGGTGGTGTGTCCCCTCAGGATGGAATGAACCAGCCCTGAAGAGTCAGTTTAGGTCTGGTCTATCTGATAATTTAAAAGATCTATTGGTCAATTACCAAATTCCTGAGACCTTAGACGAGATGATGACCCTAGTTGTCCGACTTGACAGACGAGTTAGAGAGAGACGACAAGAACGACAGTTCTGTTCTCAGATGGTGGTCCAGCCAGTGACCTTTTCCAGGGACAACACTGAGGTCTCCACCGAGGAACCCATGCAGGTTGGCATGACCCGGGGTAATCTTCGTCGCAGACGCGGAGAGTGCTTCTACTGTGGAGATCCTGGCCATTGGATCAACAAGTGTCCTAAGAGGGACCTCTCTGACAAGTCTTCTAAGGCAAGACAACCTAAAGACCAGGTACACCCTGATTTTTCTAAAGGTAAGCTTTTGGTACCCATAACAATTTATCTGGGGGTTAATAAGTGGCCGGGTAAGGCCTTTATTGACTCCGGTTCAGCGGCCAGCTTTATTGACTTTGAGTTTGCTTGTAAATTGGGTATTCCAATGTTTGCTTTACCTACACCTATCCATGTCATGGCTATTGATGCTACTCCCCTGATTGGTGGTACGGTGAGGTCATGTACCTCTGAAATTTCTCTGTCCGTGGGTGTGCCACTCTGAGAGATGTTCTCTTCTAGTCCTGGAGAACCTACCGTTGAGGTGGTACTAGGGTTGCCTTGGCTCCGTTTACATAACCCCACCATTGATTGGTCCAAAGGAGAGTTGGTGAAATGGGGACCTAAGTGTGACTCATGCTTGTCCGTGGTCCAGGCTGGGGTTTCAGTAAGGTCTAATACATTACCCTCTGTTATTAAGGAATATTCTGATGTGTTCTCGTCCCTTACTCCAGAGGTTCTACCCCCCCATAGACCTTATGATTGCGCCATAGAGCTAATTGAGGGTGCCGAATTTCCTAAAGGTCGAATTTATAATCTTTCAGGGCCCGAACGCAAGGCTATGGAAGATTATATTAAGGAGAGCCTTGCTAAAGGGCATATTAGACCTTCAGTCTCTCCTATGGGAGCAGGGTTTTTCTTTGTTAAAAAGAAGGATGGTGGTCTTAGGCCTTGTATTGATTACCGGAGATTAAATAAAATCACTGTCCAAAATAGATACTCTCTCCCATTGATTCCGAATTTATTTAACCAGGTTTTGGGGGCATCCTGGTTTTCCAAGATTGACCTGAAAGGGGCATACAATCTAATCCGAATCAAGGAGGGAGACGAATGGAAGACAGCGTTCAATACTCCGATAGGACACTTTGAATATCAGGTGATGCCTTTTGGACTCAGCAATGCCCCAGCTGTGTTCCAAAACTTAATGAACGATATTCTTAGGGAGTTCTTAGGTAAATTTATTATTGTCTATCTTGACGACATTTTGATATTCTCTCCTGATTTCGAATCTCATGTGTCCCATGTCAAACAAGTATTAGAGGTGTTGAGGGAGAACCAGCTATCTGCTAAGCAAGAGAAATGTGTCTTTGGTGTACAGGAGATACTGTTTCTAGGGCATGTTTTGACTCCTCACGCCTTTAAGATGGATCCTGGTAAGGTTTTAGCAATTAAGGAATGGGTAAGGCCTTCATCCTTAAAGGCTTTACAACGGTTTTTGGGTTTCGCAAATTACTACCGTAAATTTATCATGAATTTTTCTGTAATTGCTAAGCCATTGACCGACCTTACTAAGAAAGGGGCGGATTTGGAGAATTGGTCTACCAAGGCCATTTCTTAATTTGAAACATTAAAAAAGGAATTTAGTAGCGCTCCCATTCTGATCCAGCCTGATCAGGAGAGACCCTTTATTGTGGAGGTGGATGCGTCCGAGGACGGCGCAGGAGCAGTCCTTTCACAAGGTCCTGCTAGCCTCACTAACCTGAGACCGTGTGCCTTCTTCTCTAGGAAATTCTCTCCCACGGAGAGAAACTACGACATAGGGAATAGGGAGCTGTTGGCCATTAAATGGGCATTTGAGGAGTGGAGACATTTTTTGGAGGGGGCAAGGCATCGAGTAACTGTTGTCACTGACCATAAAAACCTAATGTTTCTCGAGTCCGCTAAGAGGTTGAATCCCCGACAAGCCCGATGGGCTCTGTTTTTTACCCGTTTTGATTTCTCCATTACGTTCAGGCCGGGAAGTAAAAATGTGAAGGCAGACGCATTATCTCGGAGCTTCCATGCTTTTCAACCCACTGAGACGCCGCCTGAATCCATCCTACCAGCAAACATCTTCTTAGCGGCTCTAACCCAGGATATCTCGGCTCGCATTAAGGCTGAACAACATCTGGCACCGGCATCCACCCCAACAGATAAGTGGTTTGTTCCCGTACAATTTCGTCTCCAGCTGTTGGGTGAGTGTCACGATTCTGCCTTTTGTGGACATCCGGGTATTGAGGGCACTAAGGATCTGGTTTCTAGATCTTATTGGTGGCCCACTCTGACCAGGGATGTCAAGTCCTACATGTCAGCCTGTGAGGTTTGTGCCAGGTCTAAGACACCTAGGACCAGCCCTGCTGGTAACCTACGACCCCTACCCATTCCCAGTAGACCCTGGTCCCATATCTCGATGGACTTTATAACTGACCTACCGCTGGCGGAGGGTAAGACTGTGGTTTGGGTAGTGGTCGATAGGTTTAGCAAGATGGTTCATTTCATTCCCCTGTCTAAACTTCCGAATGCTAAAACCCTGGCGTCTATTTTTGTGAGAGAGATTGTTCGTTTACATGGCATCCCGGAAAATATTGTTTCTGACAGGGGTGTGCAGTTTGTGTCCAAATTCTGGAGGGCCTTCTGTCAAAGATGTAAAATTTTGTTGTCTTTTTCTTCCGCCTACCATCCTGAGAGTAATGGGCAGACTGAACGCCTTAATCAGTCTGTGGAACAATTCCTGAGGTTGTATGTTGCTGATGACCAGCAATTATGGGTCAAATTCCTTCCATTGGCTGAATTTGCTCTGAATAACCATGTCAATTCTTCTGCTGGGGTCTCCCCTTTCTTTTGTAACCATGGTTTTCATCCCCGTTTTCATTCTGGGTCGTCCGTCTCCTCCTCTAACCCTGAAGCTGATAAACTCTCCTCCGAACTGTGCACAGTTTGGGCCCGGGTTCAATCAAACCTAGAAAAGGCTCAAAGTTCTCAAAAACTCAAGGCTGATAGGAGACGTTCAAGGGGGTGAACTTTCAGGTTGGGGATAAAGTATGGTTGTCCTCCAAGAATCTATCTCTCAAGGTAGCTTCTAGAAAATTTGCTCCTCGTTTTATTGGACCATATAAGATCACGGAGGTGATTAACCCGGTATCATTTAGGTTGGAGCTGCCCGAGTCATTCCACATTCATAATGTGTTCCATAAATCTCTACTTAAAAAATATTTGGAACCAGTAGTACCATCGAAAGCCTCGCCTCCGCCGGTTCTTGTTAATGATGCTGTCGAGTATGTCGTGTCTAAAATAGTGGATGTCAGGAAGGTGCGTAACTCCTTGCAGTATCTGATTCACTGGAAGGGGTATGGACCTGAAGAGAGATCTTGGGTACCTGCCAGGGAGGTTCATGCTCCTAGACTGGTTCGTAAATTTCATTTAGAACACCCTGAAAAGCCATCGCCTGAAGTCTTGGGTCCGGTGGCCCCTCGTAAAAGGGGGGGTACTGTCACGGGGTTCCGAAGGTGCACTCGGTCCCCCATTGCCCGCAGAACTGTTGCTTAGCTTTTGGAATGAGGTTCTGTGTTTGACCTCATTCCCAGGGCGGCTTTACTAGCTGGGTGGCTCCCTGCTCCTAGTCTGCCTTGAGCGCCGAGCTGATCACTCGGTGCTCGACTGGTTGGTCTGTCGGTCATGTGACGCTGGCCACGTCACATGACCCTCACTCCCCACTATAAATACAGGCAGCCTGCTGGCTACAGGTTGCCTGTTAATTTCTAGGTTCCTGGCTGTTTGTTGGACTACTGAATATTTACCTGATCCTGTTCCCTGACGATCCTCTGCCTGCTCCTCCTGTACTGCGCATACATCCTGGTATTGTGACCTCGGCTCCCACCTGACTACTCTCTTAGGACTCCTCTTGTACTTCGCTACTCTCCTGGTATTTGACCCCGGCTTCTCCTGACCATTCTTTGCTTAATCCGTTGTACTGCGTAGCTCTCTTGGTTCTGACCCGGTCCGTTCATGTTCCGTATTTTGTCTTGTCTGTCTTCCCTGCACATATCCTAAGTTAGGGACTGCCGTCCAGTTGTCCCCTGTCATCAGGACTCGTGAGGCAAGTAGGCAGGGCCAGGGGTGAGGGTGGAGCGCAGTGGTCACTACCCTTCCCCCTGTGTGTGTGTGGACGTGACCGTTACAACTGGTTTGGGCTGGTATCATCAAAGATGAGCTTGTGGGGCCTTTTCGGGTTGAGGATGGAGTCAAGCTCAACTCCCAGTCCTACTGCCAGTTTCTGGAAGACACCGTCTTCAAGCAGTGGTACAGGAAGAAGTCTGCATCCTTCAAGAAAAACATGATTTTCATGCAGGACAATGCTCCATCACACGCGTCCAAGTACTCCACAGCGTGGCTGGCAAGAAAGGGTATAAAAGAAGAAAATCTAATGACATGGCCTCCTTGTTCACCTGATCTGAACCCCATTGAGAACCTGTGGTCCATCATCAAATGTGAGATTTACAAGGAGGGAAAACAGTACACCTCTCTGAACAGTGTCTGGGAGGCTGTGGTTGCTGCTGCACGCAATGTTGATGGTGAACAGATCAAAACACTGACAGAATCCATGGATGGCAGGCTTTTGAGTGTCCTTGCAAAGAAAGGTGGCTATATTGGTCACTGATTTGTTTTTGTTTTGTTTTTGAATGTCAGAAATGTATATTTGTGAATGTTGAGATGTTATATTGGTTTCACTGGTAAAAATAAATAATTGAAATGGGTATATATTTGTTTTTTGTTAAGTTGCCTAATAATTATGCACAGTAATAGTCACCTGCACACACAGATATCCCCCTAAAATAGCTAAAACTAAAAACAAACTAAAAACTACTTCCAAAAATATTCAGTTTTGATATTAATGAGTTTTTTGGGTTCATTGAGAACATGGTTGTTGTTCAATAATAAAATTAATCCTCAAAAATACAACTTGCCTAATAATTCTGCACTCCCTGTATTGTGTCAACGTCAAACGGATCCGTCCCCATTGACTTGCATTTCCCCAGCTGATGCTCCCCTCATCATGTACCAGTAATGCCCCCAAAAAGTGTCACCCATCATGTGCCAATAATTCCCCCAGTTGCATCCCCCTTCATCATGT
>NC_053393.1:430370084-430442584 GCF_905171765.1 Bufo bufo
TGATGGCATGATTGGCTGAATTCAGCCAATCACTTGTCATTGTGCTTAAGCACCAGGGAGTCTGTTTTTATAAAAAACAGACTCCCTGGTTGTGCAGTTTAGTTGGTGGGATAGTTCATACAAATTATCCCATTGACGACTAATTGCCTGGAAAGGCCGATAATCATATGTATGGCCATCTTTAAGGGATCTAGGTTAAATGCAGTGAATTAGGTTAACAGCTTACACTCCCTTGGTGAGAGTTACACACAGTCTTTCTGGTCATTGTCACTCTGGATGGAGTCTCCTCTAGCTTGTCAGCCAGAAATATGGCTGTTGCTGCTTTACAGGTCATGGCAATCTCTCCTTGGGGTGTTCCAGTGCAGAATATGAGCAGGCCCTCCCAGAATGCAACATCTTTGTCCTTGCAATTCATTGCACATCATCTGCACTATCTCTCACACAGACAATTGTGACTTACACTGCGGCAGGCTAGCTGGTCTTTGTAGTGCAGACCTGTAGAAATCTACCCAGATTTCTTGCTGCTAATAGGGTGGTGTCTGGCTACCCATGTGCTTTGTCTGTCCCTCTTCACTGTGATGCTCAGGTGCTTAGGCCCTGTCTAAGCTCTGAGGTGCTGTACCTTTTTAGTTAGTGCCAAACACTCCACTTTCTAACTTACACACAGGAGTATTGCTGGTCCTGCCTCCAGCGGCAGAGTTTCTTCCCAGCACACTGCGTAAGCTGTATGCATATTCTGACCATGAGGCAGGTGAGTTAACTTACTTTCCATGTACCACTGAATTTTACTACTGAGGTTGCTGTTGAGGATTGGTGAAAAGCACGTGCCCCGTGAGGATGAGGTAAAAATGATATGTTATAAACTTTGGTAACTCACCCTATCTGAAGACTAAGGTTACAAATGTTTTCCATCTATTTATCATTTATCTATAGCAAGTTAATTTAATCCTACCTTGGAGATCCTTATGCAATGGGCGCCTCCCACTAGGGCCCTCTATAACGCAACCCAGGTGTAGGAATGCCGAGTGGTATAGTGCGGCCTAAAATGTCTCTTTATGTGTGTCACGGTGCTCCTACCTGGATACGGCTGGACCCCAGGCTTTGGCTTCAAAGCTATAAATAGGGGGAATAATTGAGGGATAAAAGAATAACTGGAGTCCAGACCTTGAGATGAAGTTCAATGGCAGCCTTACATTTGCATAAGCATTCTCCAAAACGGTTTACAGGCTTTGTCTTGGTTCCAGCAGTCTTTAGCATGAAACTGGCAGTCAAACTCCACTCTGCTATATCTGTTTCTCTCTGACTCTGCTGTACTGACAGGCTGGCTGTTTAACTTAGCTTCTTCTGTATGCTGCACTTCACTTTGTAGTCTGACTCTAGGTTATACCAGGGAATTTTCATCCTGGCTCCTGAGGCTTCAAGCTTTGGCCTCCATCGCCAGCAGAGCTTAGGGTGCTCTGGCTGGCATGGGCATGTCCAGCAGAGAAGTACCTCTGCACACCCTTCCCCTAGCTGGGGGTAAACTACTGTAGACTGACTAGAACTTCTGCCCCACCCTTCCTGCAGGAAGTAGGACTCGCCCACCTCTCTCCAGAGGTGAGGGGTTAGAATGGAATAGAATCTATCTGTTCTATAAGTACTCCCTTAACTCCCAAGATAGTCCTCCTGAACCTACCAACTAAAGATTACCCTCTTTCCAAAATTTTGCTGGTTCCACACCTAATGGCGGCAGCTAAAATCCTTGTCCCACGCCACTGGCTCTCGACAGAATCTCCGACTAGAGGGGAGTGGATAAACAGAGTTAGAGAAATATGTAGATTTGAGGAGCTATCCAGCTGGGAAACTTTCACTCACGATAGATATCTTATACAATGGGCGCCTTGGTTTACCTGGTGTGTCTCAAATGGGTAAAATTACTCAATGCCTCTACCTTCTCACCTAGACCCAGACCTCCCCAACTGCTATGGTCTTCCGACAGCTCTAACAAATAGGCCCCTTTATATTGACAACCGGCCTACTCCTTCTTTGTCTTAGGGACATTGCTCATCTAACTTCACCATACCAGATGCAGTGATTCTGCCTTGCCCATATATATGTGATCCAGGTTATGTGTTTTTTGATTATTGTTTATTTTTTGTTTGTTTGTTTGAATGCCTTTATGAATAGCCTTTCCAGAGTATCAGGCATATGATGTACAGGGAACAGGTAACATTGTCTTGTGTGATGTTATATTGTTGTGCTGTATATACACAAACTTGACTGTATATCCTGTACAAATTTTTCTTGCCTCAATAAACAAAGATTTGAAAGAAAGAAAGAATGGAATAGAAGGTTCCATTCTATCTAAGTATAGATCTGCCGGGTTTGCTGCCACCTGCTGATGAACCAGGCACATTGCATAAACAGTTACATACGAGGACATGAGGTTAGACCAATAAAGACAGTAGCAAGGTGCAGAAGTGGTAACACCACTCTGGGGTGTTACACATACAGATGACAAAAATTACAGCAAGGACACTATACTGGGAGAGATGTCTCATGAACTGACAGAAGGAACTATAGTACCAACCAACATTCTGCAGGAGGCATTTCATGGGCAGGTTCACGCTCAGTGAACTGAGATGACATAAAAAAATATAGGGTAGCAAGGATGGAGCGCTGTGACATTCCTCTTGGAGAGGTAAAAGTACATTTTAAAAAGGGGTTAGTCAGCTTAGTGGGGGTGTTGAGACAGAGGACAGGGCTGAGATAGACCTGATCATAGTATTTTTAAGCTGGGCAGGATCCATAAAGCCAAGAAACTAAGTGCCAGGTAGTTTAGGGTCATATGTGGAGAAGTGAGCCTAAAATTAGGCAGAGAAGAGTGACTGTGTAGAGCAATGGAGGCAGAGTGCTATCACAATGAATGTCCTATTGGTCTAGTGTGGGTGTAAGTGAATCCCAAGCCCAAGTTTGCTCTCCTCTGTGATAAAATATAGTTCTTTGTTAGTAACAACAAATCACCCCAGCATATTACCCCACACATGCAAGGGTGTAGCTATAGGGGGTGCAGAGGTAGCAGTCGCTGCAGGGCCCACGAGTCTGAGGGGGTCCAAAGACCCTTGTGCCACATAAGAAGACACTGGTGTTATAGAAAGTGCATGCTGGGAGGGTTGTACATGGGCAGCCACTCTCTATACAATACTGGATCTAATATAGGCTCACTCATAGCAGCCCTAATGACATTGGTTAGGCTTCTACTGTCCACAGAAACCCATTAGCACGCCTTAATGACACTGCAGGACCACCAATGAGTTAACAAATGAAGCCCCTCCCTTAGATGTCACCTATGCATATACACACATACAGTGAGGGTCCGCAATTCCATTTTGCGGAACGGAATTGCGGACCCATTTATTTCTATGGGGCCGCACAATGTGCTGACCGGATCCGGAAATGCGGATCCACACTTCCGGGTCCGCATTTCCTTTCCCGAAAAAAATAGAACATGTCCTATATTCTATTATAGTGCCGGTGATGGGTGGTCCGCAAAATGCGGAACGCACATTGCTGGTGTCCGTGTTTTGCAGATTCGTGGATACGCAAAAGACACGGATGTGTGAATGGACCCTTATACTTATGTTCTTGTTGATGCTGACATAAACTGTGATTATTTGAAAACCTAGATGGAATATGTTGAACAAATAGTCCCAATCTAACAGCTTTTTAAGTTTTAGAGTGTTGAAAAGACTACAAGACTATTTGAGAACATGAAAATGCACTGTGAAATGCTTTATTGTCTTCAAAGTAATTTTCCAATTTCTAATTATCCTTCCAGTATCTTGCAAACCCTATAAATGTCATTATGCATTTAAATGTATTACCATACATTCAATTTCCAATTATTTCTCTAAATAGCAGTTGTGATTCTATTCATTAAGAAACTTTATAATCACACACATATTGCTCAGAATTTTCCAGATATACTTTCCATACATAATGTTCTAAATATAAAAAAAAAGAAAGAAAGTGGTTAATGAAGTCAAACCAAATATATATTGTTAACTGCAGTTCACAAAAGAAAAAAACATTCATCTGATTGCACGGTAAAGGGATGACTCATTTATAAGATTTAAGGGCTCATTGCGATGGCCATATGTTATTTGCGGTCCGCAAATATCTGTATCAATTGTCCTGCAAAATCTTCGCATGTCCGGAAGAATGTATGTTTCCGTAAGTCTTCCGTATTTTGCAGATCTGCAAAAAAAATGGAAGGTATAATATTAACAAAGTATGTTGGTGACATGATTAAAGAACGGTCACATGATCACATAGGCACCATTTTCTCTGGGTTTGACGACGCTGAGAGCATTGTTTGAAACTTGTGCTTGGTCGGCATCTGTTTCTGACATTATTTCTTTGCAGTCATCATGTCTAATGGGAAAGAGGTTCTCCTGTACTGGCTTATTTTTTGGAGATTTAGACGGCAGTTACCTATGCTGTCTGAAGAATAGGGGAGGAGGCGGAGCCAGTGTGTTCACCCTTTTGTCTCCCAGCTGCTCAGGAAGGGCCACTTTCACGCTTTATACGCCGACTTGCATCAGCAGCCTGAAAAATTCCAGGCTTACTGCCATATGTCGGTGGCCACATTTGATAATTTGCTGGCGTCTCTATGTTTGGCCTTTACTTTCCAGGACACGGACATGAGGCGCAGCATTTCAGCAGAATAGAGGCTTCTAGTCACTCTAGGAAAGCGCAAGGGGTCGTCATTGACGGAAGATATGTGTCACCGAGGTTCCTGGCCTCGGTGAGGTAAGAGCCGGTAATTTTAGGTGTCAGCGGCAGCTAGTGATGACTGACACTATTGGTCATTTAGTGTGGCTGCAAAGCCGATCCGGGAAAGCTCTTACTGGGAGCAGCCAAAGTGCAGGGTGGGTGGCTGTTCCCCACGTTCCAGGCCGGGTTTTGGTTAGGGATATAAAACCCAGCCAGCAGTCTCAGCTGGTGTGAATTATCCTCCATCTGACAGTGGAGCTTTGCCAGGCTCTGTGTTGGAACCTGAGAGTTTGGGCCGGGATTAAGGCCTGTTATCTTGTTTGGATGAAAGCATGTGGACTTCTGTTTCACCCAAGGACTTATGTGTTGCTGCCTGGTGTGAACTAACACCAGACTCAAGGTGACATTTCTTTCCTTGAAACTGACTTTTTGTTGTCACTTTCCTTATGTGTGAATAAAACACTGAACTGTTTAAAGAGGACCTTTCACCGATTATGACAATGTGAACTAAGTATACAGACATGTAGAGCGGCGCCCGGGGATCTCACTGTACTTACTATTATCCCCGGGCGCCGCTCCGTTCTCCCGCTATGTCCTCCGGTATCTTCGCTCAGTAAGTTATAGTAGGCAGAGATTTCAGTCATTAAGTTATGGTAGGCGGAGTCTGCCCTTGTTCTGCTGTAGCGCTGGCCAATCGCAGCGCAGAGCTCACAGCCTGGGAGGTTATTTTCTCCCAGGCTGTGAGCTCTGCAATGCGATTGGTCAGCGCTACAGCAGAACAAGGGCAGACTCCGCCTACCATAACTTTGTGACCGAAGATACCGGAGGGCATAGGGGGAGAACGGAGCGGCGCCCAGGGATAATAGTAAGTGCAGTGAGATCCCCGGGCGCCGCTCTCCATGTCTGTATAGTTAGTTCACATTGTCATAATCGGTGAAAGGTCCTCTTAAGTTAAAGTCGTTGTCGTTGCCTCTGTACTGCGTCCGCTAGCCTGTCTACCAGAGCAAATCCCGACATCACATTGAGGTAATATTATTTAACATTAACTTATTATTGGAAAGAAATGTTTCTGTATATATTGTGTAGTCCTGAACCAATTTATTTTTTTCTCTCCACCCGTTCCTTGCTTCCGGTAACTTTTGCTTCACTGCATCACGAGTATCTGATGGGAATCTCAACCAATTCAGGGATCATCTGTCACACATGTCAACTTATTTGGCAGCGACTCAGAGATGCGGTGATGCCCCAACCCAAAGCAAAAGATTGGCGGACAATCGCTAAGGGTTTTTATCAATCGAAGCAGTTTCCAAACTGCATAGGGGCATCAGATGGCAAACACATACATGTTGAAAAGCCGTCTCAAACAGTGACATGATATTTTAATTTTAAACAATATTTTTCTGTAGTGCTGTTGGCATTGGTTGACATAATTACAGATTTGTTATTGTTGATATTGGGGCCTATGTAAGCGCAGGAGACACCCACATTTTATGTACTTCCAGTATGGGTGAACGGCTTCGTTCTGGCCTTGCCAGAGTCCAGACGCCTGCAAGGTTCTTTTGCTCCAGCCACTCCATTTGTAATTATGGCAGACAAAGGTTTTGCATTAATTCCACATGTAATGCGGGCCTTTCCACGACACAATTTGGACGGTCGGAAGAGCATATTCAATTATTTTCTGTCTCGTGCAAGACGATGTGTTGAATGTTCTTTCAGAATACTTTCTAATAAATGGAGGGTGTTCATGTCGTCCTTGCAAATGAGTCCGGAAAGTGCCACCCTGGTGATACAGGCATGTATGATTTTACACAACTTCACCAGGATTCATGTTGCACCCTCTGAACCTGTAGTGGACTGTTTGCTGACCACTTCATCTGTTGGATTGGACCAAAATCTTCATGGAAGACCTGGAACAGCAGGACTTGCAGTTTGGGAACGGTATGCTGATTACTTCATGAGTTCGGAGGGTGCATTATGATGGACAGAATTCCTGGAAATCATTGAATTATTATGATTTTGGATGTCAAAATGTATTCAGTTTTTATATTATGAGTTAGCTAATTCCCATATTTTTACATTAGCTTAGGTACTTGCAAGAGAATGAAAACCCTTGAAGTACATCGCATGCGGAGTCTAAACGAAAAATGCCTGCTCCCTACATCAATCACCCAAAGTTAAATAAAGTCCTATTTTATATCTATTCACTTTGTGTTCGTTTTTTTTTTATTAATTGGGTCCACATCTGCGTTCGTCTTTCTGTTCCTCTACTCAGTTATATAAGAGCAGAAAAATGGAAAGGACGGATTCGTCATATAACTAAGCCTAATGGAGCCTACGGACCCTATAGAATATAATGTGATCTGGGGATCGATTTTGTAGCGGAGATAAAAGTACAGCATGCAGTACTTTTGCATCTGCTACAAAATCGATCCCCTCAACGTAAACCTAACAGATCACATTATTTTCTTTAGGGTCCGTAGGCTCCATTAGGCATTATTATGTGACAATTCTGTCCTATAAGTTCTTCTGCTCTTATATAACTGATCAGAAGAACGGAAAGGCGAACGCAGGTGTAAACCCTGCCTAACAAGCTTTTGTATTAAAACACGTTTGCTGTTACAGTGGGGAAAATAAGTATTTGTTATACTGGCGAATTTGCAAGTTTTTCCACCTACAAAAAAATGGTGAGGTCTGTAATTTTTATCTTAGATACATTTCAACTGTGAGAGACAGAATCTACAAAAAATATCCAGAAGATCACATTGCATGATTTTAAATAATTAATTAGCATTTTATTGCATGAAATAAGTATTTGATACAGTAGAAAAACAGAGTTTAATATTTGGTACAGAAAGCTTTGTTTGCAATTACAGACGCCAGACGTTTCCTTTATTTTTTGACCAAGTTTCCACACACTGCGGATTTTGGCCTACTCCTCCAAACAAATCTTCTCCAGATCTTTCAGGTTTGGAGCTGTCGCTGGGATACATTGAGTTTCAGCTCCCGCCAAATATTTTCGATTGGGTTCAGCTAAGCCACTCCAGGACCTTGAAATGCTTCTTACGGAGCCACTCCTTAGTTGCCCTGGCTGTGTTTCGGGTCATGTTGAAAGACCCAGCCATGACCCATCTTCAATGCTCTTATTGAGGGAAGGAGGTTGTTGGCCAAGATCTTGCGATACATGGCCCCATTCATCCTCCCTTCAATAAGGTGCAGTCGTCCTGTCCTCTTTACAGAAAAGCACCCCAAAATATGATGTTTCCCCCCCCCATGCTTCACGGTTGGGATGGTGTTCTTGGGGGTTATACTCATCCTTTTACTTCCTCCAAACACGGCGAGTGGAGTTGATACTAAAAAGTTCTATTTTGGTCTCATCTGGCCACATGACCTTCTCCCATGCGTCCTCTGGATCATCCAGATGGTCAGGGGCAAACTTCAAACGGGCCTGGCCATATGCTGGCGTTAGCAGGGGGACTTTGAGTGTCCTGCAGGATTTTAATCCTTGATGGCGTTGTGTGTTACTAACGGTAATCTTTGAGGCTGTGGCACAGCTCTCTTTAGATCATTGACCAAGACCTCCCATGTAGTTTTGGGTTGATTTCTGACCTTTCTCAGAATCATCCTTACCCAGCGAGGCGAGATCTTGCATGGAGCCCCAGACTGAGAAAGAGTGACAATCATGTTGCGTTTCTTCCATTTTCGAATAATTGCGCCAAAAGTTGTTGCCTTCTCACCAATAGCTTGCCTATTGTCCTGTAGCCCATCCCAGCCTTGTGCAGGTCTATTATTTTGTCCCTGGTGTCCTTAGACAGCTTTTTGGTCTTGGCCTTGGTGGAGAGATTGGAGTGTGATTGATTAAGTGTGTGGACAGGTTGTTTAAAACAGGTAAAAAGTTCAAACAGGTGCAAGTAATACAGGTGATGAGTGCAGAGTAGGAGGGCTTCTTAAAGAAAAACTAACAGGTCTGTGAGAGCCAGAATTCTTGCTGGTTGGTAGGTGATCAAATACTTAATAATTAATTATTTAAAAATGATGCAATGTGATTTTCTGGATTTTTTTTTTGATTCTGTCTCTCACAGTTGAAGTGTACCTACGATAAAAATTACAGACCTCTCCATTCTTTGTAGGTGGGAAAACTTGCAAAATCGCCAGTGTATCAAATACTTATTTTCCCGACTGTATATGCCAATATTACTGTTATTTCCTGATGAACATTATGGTAAAATGAATATTTATATACTGCCATGTAAACATCTCAATGTTAGCAGCAATGATTCATTATAGGGACAAATGATGGCATTACCAATACTTCGTCCCTAAACTGAAGATGAGATCACTGCATGTAATAGTATCGGTCTCCTCCTCTAACGAGCATGGAAATGTAACAAACAGTTTTTTATAATAAAAAAATTACAACTCATAAAGCTTCGTGTAAAGGAGTATGGGCCTGCAGAAGAAGTTGAGGCCTCTGTAAAATCATAACTTGAATAAATCTAGCCTCTGGGTGAGGAGGCATAGGGGGAGCTGGAGCCCTTGCTTGTACTTGTCTGGCATGAAGATGAAGTCTAGCATCATTTGGGAAAAATCGGCTTAGCCTCATATTCATAGTGTCCTCTGGAGACTCAGCCCTGTTTTCGGCATGACTATCTGTAAGGTCTTGAGTATTTACACCTGAAACAAGCATAGGACGTGATCTCCTTCTTTTTTGGGACCGTCAGGTGGCCTCCTGACTAGATATTGGTTCCAGCGGAGGTATTGCTGCCGTAGGTGGAGTGGGTGCAGGAGAGGGTGTTGGTTGCGGTGACATTACTGCAGTTGCTGATGTTTCCTCTATGTTGCTATCATGTCTGGTAGGGCAGGTACCAAATGTGCAGCGCAGAGGGAAGGGAGACCGGGTGCCCTAACACAAGGGAGAGGGAGGAGTTGTGACCCCTAACTCACCTAACACTGGCACCTGGCTACCCTGACGTCCCTAGACGGGTTGCTCACCCGTACGCCGATCATGTGCCATGTCCCTGCCTTACCCTGAAAGAAGCCCTAGGTAGTGAGAAGGGCGATGGGAGCACTAGTCCTCACCACTGACACCTAGGGTAACAACAGGGAGTGGACAAACAACACAAACACCACATATAATCCCCGAAGAGAGACGACAAACAGTAGGAAACAGACTGGAGAGAACTGGAGATCCAACTGCACTGGTTCCAACAGCTCCAGCAGGCTCCAAAGCCAATGGTGGATTATAATAGGGGCGTTTGGGACGGCAGCCCTGGGGCCAGTGTCAATGAGAGGGCCCATTGCCACCCCAGTGCAATTACATATTTACATTTTCATTTATCACTATGCGCACCGCTAGTGCTTCGCTGACAACAGCAGGCTGCGCCCCGAGTGGAGGGAGTGGGAGGAGAGTGAGCAGCTGCAAGGCTTCCTCCAATCAGGTAGCAGCTCAGTGCCCGATGTGCCAGCCCCTCTGTGTTTGCTCCCACAGCTACCTGTAGGGGAATCACCCAGACAGTCCGGGCTTGTAATCCTGTGCCCGGGTACACGCCTTTCTCAGACCCGGGCACAGGAAGATTAATTTCAAACTGCAGAGACTTCTACGCTAGCCGGCCCTCCCCTGACAGCTGGTGGTGAGTGTCAGTCAGTCAGCGGTGCCGGCGGCGATGAGGACAGGTGTCAGCAGCGGACGTCAGCTGAGCCTGTCACTCACTGCCGGCGCGGCGATCAGCTGAGCCGCTGTGACTGTGCAGGAATAGGTCGGTTTCAGTGGTGACCTCTTCGCTGGAGGCTGGAGCTGCAAGCTAGTGTGGAAGCATCAATTCAGATCAGGCAGGCACGATCGTAAAACTTCACATTTTCACAGGCTGTGATTGCTAGCAGGGCGGGAGGCGCTGTCTTCAGACACTCCTCTCCATCCTCCCTCCCTCTCCTGCTCTCTGCTGGTGAGTAGAGGAAGTGACATCAGAGGGGGAGGGAGAGGAGAAATCATTCTCCGGCAGCTGCCTGCACGTGGAGCCCAGCAGCAGTCTTCTTCTTTTCGTCTGGGAGGGAGACAGTCAGTAAAAAAAGGTATTTGAAACATTTGAAGACGGTGTTTAATAAAAAATATTAATTGGAAGGGGGGGCACTTGTTAGTATTGCACATAAAACATGCCCCCATAAAAAAATCTTTTATATGCAATAATACATATCATCCAATACAGACATCCAAATTTCATGTTAGTGCAAAATCCATTTTATTGATAGTTGTCATCCGATCGACAAGTGCTTTTGGGGCCGTGCAGGGTCCCCTTCATCAGGCCCAGAAATGCACTTTTCGCTTCAATGACAACTATCAATAAAATGGATTTTCACTATAGATGCACCGAACTACCGATACCGATACTAATATCGCTGCTAATACAGTGTATTTGGGCGCCCAAATGCTCCAATACCTTCCCCGATATTGGAACTTCCGGTCGGAGGGAGATGTCCCTCTGACTGGCAGCGCCAAGGGAGCATACAGCCGACTTCCTTTCCAATCAGGAAGCCGGAAGGTGGGTTATCATCCGCCTCCTGGCTTCCTGATCGGCTAGTAAGCCTTCTTCACTTGTTGCTAGACAGCCTGGCTTCCTAACCAATCAGCAAGCTGGGCAGTATGTCATGAGCCGCGCCCCGGCCTCCTGATTGGTCAGGAAGTTACGCTGCCTACAAAAAAGTGAATTTACCAAAAAATTGCCGCGAGGTGCTAAAGTGTTCGGGTTTGGCTTGAAGAAAAGATGGCAACCCTAAGCTAGCTAGAGTTGACACCTGGAGCGCCGTAAAGTACCGACCTGCCATGCATTTACTTTTATCAGCAGTGATAATTGCTGTGTATCCCACATGCTTACCCTCCTCTGGGTCCTCCTGCCATTCTCTTTGCTTGTTTAATCCCACCACTGCCAGTCACTTCCTTCACACTATTCCTAAGCTGGGTGAGAGGTCAGAAGGAAGCAGTAGCAGATGGAGCAGAGCTGAGGTGAGAGGAGCTGACAAGAAGATGACTGAATTTACAGCTGTTAGGGTCAGGGTCAGACAGGAGGCTCAGCTCTGTTTACTGTAGTGCATATGTATTCTTTCATATGGGACCTGACACGTGCTGGATGCTCCAGAGATAGTCTACCTCTAAGGTAAAAGGACAGGACATGACAAAAAATGCTCAGCTCTGCTCCCTGTTAATAAGGGCTCATGCACACAAACGTATTTTCATTCCGTGTCCGTTCGTTTTTTTTTGCGGACCATACGCAGAACCATTCACTACAATGGGTCTGCAAAAAAAATGGAAGTGACTCCGTGTGCATTCCGTTTCCGTATGTCCGTATTTCCGTTCCGCAAAAAAATAGAACATGTCATACTATTGTCCGCATTACGGATAAGGATAGTACAGTTCTATGACGGACCAGCTACTCTGTTCCGCAAAATATGGAATGCACACGGATGTCATGCGTATTTTTTGTGGATCCGTTTTGTGCGGACCGCAAAATACATACAAGCGTGTGAATGAGCCCTAACAAAAGGGAGAAGTTGAGCTGTGAGACAGAGATCTAATGTTGTGGGCCTGCAGAAGATCTGTCCCAGGGGCCACATTGACCAGTGTGGACAGCCCTGCTGCAGTAGTTAACAATATAGGCTCTCCTCTGCTTTACACCTATCTAAAAATAAATAAAACTTAAAAGGTAAGGCCTCATGCACACGACAGTGTTTTTTCACTGTCAGTGATTTGGCTTCAGTGGTCCGTGTCCGATTTTGCTTCAGTTGTGTTTCCTTGTGTCTTCCTTTTTTTTTGTCTGACAGGGGAAAAAAAAGGAAGGTTAATGAAAAGTGTAATTTTATTGCACCAAGGTCTTGTAGAAAAAAACGGACATGGACGCGAACATGGAATACCAGTTGTGCATCCGTTTTTTTTGACGGACACATTGACTTGAATGGGTCCGCCCTCCGTTTTCCACTGACAAGAATAGTACAGGTTATATTTTTTTGACGGACTGGACTCACGGATCACGGATGCGGAGAAAAAGCGGAGGACTATCAGTTTTTTTTCACAGCTCCAAAGAAATGAATGGGACCTCCGCTAAACTGTGAAAAATGACGGCACACAACGGTCGTGTGCATGAGGCCTAAGGCTGAGTTCATATACCGTTTTTGCCATCGGTTTCATGTATACATACAGTGGCATCCTTCATCATAGAGTTTGAAAGAAAAATGTATATGTTAACCCCTTCAACCCCGGGCCTGTTTTCACCTTCCTGTCCAGGCCATTTTTTGCAAATCTGACATACAGCACAGACCAAAAGTTTGGACACACCTTCTCATTCAAAGAGTTTTCTTTATTTTCATGACTATGAAGGCATCAAAACTATGAATTAACACATGTGGAATTATATACATAACAAACAAGTGTGAAACAACTGAAAATATGTCATATTCTAGATTCTTCAAAGTAGCCACCTTTTGCTTTGATTACTGCTTTGCACACTCTTGGCATTCTCTTGATGAGCTTCAAGAGGTAGTCCCCTGAAATGGTCTTCCAACAGTCTTGAAGGAGTTCCCAGAGATGCTTAGCACTTGTTGGCCCTTTTGCCTTCACTTTGCGGTCCAGCTCACCCCAAACCATCTCGATTGGGTTCAGGTCCGGTGACTGTGGAGGCCAGGTCATCTGGTGCAGCACCCCATCACTCTCCTTCATGGTCAAATAGCCCTTACTTTCAAAGTTTTCCCAATTTTTCGGCTGACTGACTGACCTTCATTTCTTAAAGTAATGATGGCCACTCGTTTTTCTTTACTTAGCTGCTTTTTTCTTGCCATAATACAAATTCTAACAGTCTATTCAGTAGGACTATCAGCTGTGTATCCACCTGACTTCTCCTCAACGCAACTGATGGTCCCAACCCCATTTATAAGGCAAGAAATCCCACTTATTAAACCTGACAGGGCACACCTGTGAAGTGAAAACCATTTCAGGGGACTACCTCTTGAAGCTCATCAAGAGAATGCCAAGAGTGTGCAAAGCAGTAATCAAAGCAAAAGGTGGCTACTTTGAAGAACCTAGAATATGACATATTTTCAGTTGTTTCACACTTGTTTGTTATGTATATAATTCCACATGTGTTAATTCATAGTTTTGATGCCTTCAGTGTGAATCTACAATTTTCATAGTCATGAAAATAAAGAAAACTCTTTGAATGAGAAGGTGTGTCCAAACTTTTGGTCTGTACTGTATGTCACTTTATGTGGTGATAACTTTAAAACGCTTTTACTTATACAGGCCATTCTGAGATTGTTTTCTCGTCACATATTGTACTTCATGACAGTGGTAAAAATAAGTAAAAAAAAAACATTTTTATTCATAAAAAAATAACAAATTTACCCAAAATTTTGAAAAATTTGCAAATTTCCAAATTTCTATTTCTTTTATAATAGATAGTAATACATTCAAAAATGGTAATTACTTTACATTCCCCATATGTCTACTTCATGTTTGGATCATTTTGAAAATGACATTTTAGTTTTTGGGGACGTTAGAAGGCTTAGAAGTATGGAAGTAAATCTTGAAATTTTTCGGGAAATTTCCAAAACCCACTTTCTAAGGACCAGTTCAGGTCTGAAGTCACTTTGTGAGGCTTGCATAATATAAACCACCCAAAATTTTTTAGAAACTACACCCCTCAAGGTATACAAAACTGATTTTACAAACTTTCTTAACCCTTTAGGTGTTCCACAAGAATTGATGGAAAATGGAGATGAAATTTCAGAATTTCACTTTTCTGGCAGATTTTACATTTTAATCCATTTTTTCCAGTAGCAAATCAAGGGTTAACAGCCAAATAAAACTCAATATTTATTACCCTGATTCTGCGGTTTACAGAAACACCCCACATGTGATCGTAAACTGCTATACGGGCACACGGCAGGGCGCAGAAGAAAAGGAACGCCATATGGTTTCTGGAAGGCAAATTTAGCTGAACTGGTTTTTAGATGCCATGTCCCATTTGAAGCCCCCCTGATGCACCCCTACAGTAGAAACTCAAAAAAGTGACCACATTTTGGAAACTACGGGATAAGGTGCCAATTTTATTGGTAGTATTTTGGGGTACATATGATTTTTTATTGCTCTATATAAAAAATTTTGTGAGGCAAGGTGACAAAAAAATGGATGTTTAACCGAAGGATTAGGTCATGTCACTTTTTTATAGAGCAGTATATATATGTATACTTTTTTTGGTTATATGGGAAAATAATAGCATTCTGAATACAGAATGCATAGTACAATAGGGCTGGAGGGGTTAAAAATAAATAAAAAATAATTTAAACTCACCTTAATCCACTTGTTCGCGCAGCCGGCATCTCTTCTGTCTTCATCTGTGAGCAATAGGACCTTTGATGACGTCACTGCATTCATCACATGGTCCGTCACATGATTCATCACCATAGTGATGGATCATGTGACGGACCATGTGATGAGCGTAGTGACGTCATCAAAGGTCCTATTCCTCACAGAACAAGACAGAAGAGATGCTGGCTGCGCGAACAAGTGGATTTAGATGAGTTCAATTTATTTTAATTTATACACTAACAGGTTGCCTAGGAGACCCAGCCTGAGGCTAGATCTCCTTGGCTCCCGTAGAAGGCAGTTCCCGATGCCGTGCAGGGCATTGGGCAGCCTCTGCACGGCATCTGGCTGCCTTGTCACGCATCGGGTCCCCCCACAGCAGCGCGGGAACTCGATGCGATTACTCACCTGCCGCAAACCACTTCTATGTCGCGGTCAGCGATGGCGGCGGATACAGCAGGGACCCGGCTATCAGGGACTCCTGGACCCCTGCAGTGATCGGGCGCGCAACTCTGGCAATGCATCACATGTACGCCGTTCTGCGCTAAGGAGTTAAAAAAAAGCACATGATCTAACCTGTCAGATGAACATAGTAAAAAACAAATTTGGGCTAAAAAAAATAAATATTGAAATTTAAAATATTGACTGAAATTTACCACTATCATGAAGTACAATGTGTCACGAGAAAATCTCAGAATGGCTTGGATAAGTAAAAGCGTTCCAAAGTTATTACCACATAAAGTGACACATGTCAAATTTCCAAAAAACGGCCTGCTCATTAAGGTGAAAAATGGCAGGGTCCTGAAAGGGTAATATTTACTAGAAAAAAAAATAATATGGGGTGGAACGCAAAAGGGGGGATGGTCGGGGCAAATGGAGAGAAGGGGCCCAAGATGGGTAAACAGCCCCGGGCCTATAATGCACTTAATCCGCCCCTGTCCACAGCAACACCACCTGAGGTCAGAATAGATAACCTAGAAGGAAGGTCTATATCTGGCAACAAGGGAAGTAGGAAGAGACAATATATAGTGGCTGGAAGAGGCAGACAAAGAACAGCTGAAAGGAAAACTACCGATACAAAAAGGATCGCAAACCAAAACAGGAAAACCTGGACCACAATCCATTCCCACAACTAGGTCATGGAGCGATCCCTTAAAATCGGGCGAGTAGCCCTCGCTGTGACCTTCTGACCCCAGGCACCTCAGGGTCAGCGATAGGTCGTGACACCCTCGTTGCTTGGTGAGTCTTGTTGCTCATGTTGCAAACTATCGATGGAGTTTTTTATAAAGGTAAAAATAAAAAATATATTATATGTCCTGAAATTTTTTTTTTTTTAATTTGTCAAAAGTTTACAATTTTTATTATTTTAGATAATTTTATTTCATGATCTGGTATTAGGCTACTTTCTCACTAGCGGCAGGACGGATCCGACAGGCTGTTCATCCTGTCAGATACGTCCTGCCGCCATTTCGCCGTGCGGCCGGACCGCCGCTCCGTCCCCATTGACTATAATGGGGACATGGTGGAGCTCCGGTACAGCACACCAGTGCACGGCGAAAGGCCGCCGGACTAAAAGTACTGCATGTCCGACTTTTTAGTCCAGCGGCCTTTCGCCGTGCACTGCTGTGCTGTGCCGGAGCTCCGCCTCCATCCCCATTATAGTCAATAGGGACGGAGCGGCGGTCCGGCAGCACGGCAAAATAGTGGCAGGACAGATCCGACAGGGTGAACAGCCTGTCGGATCCGTCCTGCCGCTAGTGTAAAAGTACCCTTATTCAGAATTTATTGTTCCATCAATAATGGCTCAGATGCAGCAAAACAGGCCCAAACCTTGATACTACCACCACCATGTTTCACAAACAGGAAAGATTTTAATACTGGAATGCAGTGCTTTCCTTTTTATAACGCTCTTATTTGATCCAAAAAATTCTATTTTAGTCTCATCCGTCCAGAAAACACTATTCCAATAACCTTCTGGTTTGTCCAGGTGATCTTCAGTAAACTGCAGATGGACAGCATATGTTATTTTTGGAGAGCAGCGGCTTTCTCCCATGCAGTCCTGCCATGCACACCATTGTTGTTCAGTGTGCTCCTGATGGTGGACTCACTTAGTGATTACCTTGGGTTCCTTTGTGATCTTGCGAGTTGCGACTATTTCAGGCCTTGTCATGATCTTTGTTGGTCGACCTGGGATGGGCAATAATGGTATTAAACTTCCTCCATTTGTATAAAATCTGTGGATTGGTCCAAACTCTTTAGAAATGGGTTGTTAACCTTTTTCCAGCTTGATGAGCTTCAACAAATGTTCTTTTTGAATGTGAAGATAGGACTATGATAAATCCTTGTTCTTTAAATAAAACTGGTCACCTGATCACCTCTGATTGTCATCCAATTGATTAAAAATATCTGAACCAGGCTGATCCAGCCTTCCCTGATGCCATATTACTCACACAGGCAACACCACCACTGAAGAAGGTCCAGTTCGGTGACTTACTGTGGAAAAATATCTGGATCAGAAATCCGTTTGATGTCTCTGTATAGGATAATAAACTATATCTTTATATGCAACATAAGCATTGGAGTGCAGCAATCTTTCTCTTTAATACGTAGCACTGTAAATAGTCTTCCAAGTTAGCTATATGTCCTTTAGACAATGTGGCATGGAGACGGAAGGATGGAACAACGAACCACTCTCTAACAGAAATGTGATGTCCCGAATGTCTCAAAGCATCTCTTTAACATAATAAGTTCAGTTGACAAGTAATACTGTTTCGTGTTTCTTACATTATTGAAATGACAGTCTCTAGTGAGGCACAGATTTCAAAATAACCATTTAATCAGCACAAGTGCAAAGGTTTTAACATGATCAATATGCTCAAAACGCATTTTCATAGCACCTCACTTTGTTATAGAAAAGAATCAATAAAACCCAGAAGAAGGTAACAGCTCTAAGCAGTCTTCAAGTGAGTCTGTAATCCTGATGAATAATGTTGCTGTCATAACATCTGGGATAATTTAATGCTGATACTTAGCAGCATGATAAATAGATCGTCAAGTGTTGGGAGTCACAAAGTCAAGCTAAACTTTATATGAAAATTTTGCAAAAATAAGTTACTATCCAGGTGTCAATTACATACCGTATAGTATAGTTGATGTTGTTAATTTGCCATATAATCCATGTTAACTATGTATTATAAGGCAATACAACATCTGAAGTTTATCCATAAAATTTGAAAGTTCATTGTACAGTTAATCAACATAACATGCTGAGTAACTTTATATGTGCATTGCTTTACTTATCTGATAGAAGCTACAATCTATAGAATTTGCATTATAGTCCTAGTCTTCGCCTCTGAAGCCTCCAATCTACAGTAGAGACTTCAGAGGTGAAATCTCAATTTAGGTTATTTTTTCCTAGGAGTTAGACTTTTTTAGTTGGCAACCATAAAATAGTCAGAGGAAAATACTTTCTAGGCCAGGCATAGCGGTATAATATTTCACATCAGGGTGTACACAGATTTCGTGGAGTCCCATAGCATAACTTAGTATGGGCTCTCACCATGCTAATCACCATCCATACGGGTAAGTGCCCCTCTATAGATAGTGCCCCACTCTCTGTGCCCACATACTAAGCCACATGCTCTGTACCCCAATACTATGCCATATGCCTTGTGCCCCCTTATATAGTGCTACTTGCTCTATTCCCCCTAAGCTGTGCCACATGCTCTATGCCCCCATATATAGTTGCACATGCTATGTGCTCCCTTACTGTATATAGTGTAATATGTTCTGTGCCCCCTACTCTGTCCTGCCTGTTCTGTGCCCCCATGCTCTATGACCCCCATGCTTTGTGCCCCTTGCTCTGTGCCCCTATTCTCTGTGCAGCACTGAAGTGGATGCCCAATTATATATGCATCCTATGGATATAAAATTGTTTGCAGTGGGACCCGGTGACCGGGTGTCCAGGAAAGTAGACTGTCTTGTGCTGCACTCAGGAGTGAAGGGGGATGCATCCAATGCAGCCGCACAGGTCACACACCCCTAAAGCCGGCCATGATTTGGCATTTATCAGTGGTCTTGTTCCTGCACCAAATGTATCATCCAGCCTGAGCCACTGTCATAAATCTGGTGCAGATCTAGACAGCCTGTCTAAGGGGGTAATGCATCAATATGCAACTTTAGCTTTTTTTTGGAGTGCCCGCTGGGTTTGAAGATACCATATTTTTTTTGCTTTTTAAGATACACATGATGATAAGATGCACCTAGGTGTTTTAGAGGAGGAAAATAAGACTTTTTTTTTTAAATCAGATCTCAGATTAGACCCCCATTTCTCATCAGGCCCTCAAATTAGACCCCCAATCTTTATCAGAATTCAGATCAGAGTCCCATATAACACTTCAGATCAAACCTCCATATCAGACCTCAGATCCCTATATCAGACCTCATATCAAACCCCCATATCAGACCCCCATATCAAACCTCAGATCAGACCCCCATATCAGACCTCAGATCAGATTTCCATATCAAACCTCAGATAAGACCCCAATATTAGACCCCATCAGACCTCAGATCAGACCCCCATATTAGACCTCCATTAGACCTCAGATCAGACCCCATCAGAGCTCAGATCAGACTCCCATGTCAGACCCCTATCATACCACAGATCAGACCCCCATATTAGACCTCCATCAGACCCCATCAGACCTCAGATCAGGCCCCCATATTAGACCCCATCAGAGATAAAATAAATAGATTAACTTACCTCTCCTGCTCACCACCACTCTGCAGATCCAGTATTCTCTCCTGCACTCTCTTCCCCCTGGTCCTCTTCAGGCCACCCTGCACTGCGACGTGACTGCATACAGTATCAGGTAATAGTGCGCTTACTTGCTGTGCAGTCAGGATATGTGCAGAGCGGAGCCCGTGGGGAGATCAGGGAGCAGTGAGTCTAGCTGTACCCATAAAACATCTAGCTGTGCCTTTGTAAATACAAACGGCCCAGCATCGCACAAACACCCTAAAAATGGGGCAAATGCACAATTAATTTGGTGCAAATGCCTACTCCACTGACAAAACAGGCAAAATCACTCCACTTTTCTGGTGCAGCACACTTTTTACATTGCCCTGTAAGTTTATGCCATCTATAGAATTAGTAAATCTCGACCAAAGTCTTTATCTTACAATGCTTACGAAAAACGCTTGCTTAGAAAACCAAACTTTACATAAAACTACAGATAGGGTATATATTACACAAAATTGATTCTGCAGAATTTTGAACTGGGAAATGTTTTCCATTCACATCAAAATATCAAATAAAATAATCAAATATTGGAAGCAAGATTAGAGCAGTTGCAATTACGATCACAACAATGTTACCATGAACTGTATTTTTATAATATCATAGCAATCTGACAGCTATTATATGTATCATTCAATGGTGAAGCTTTCGAGAAGGAACGGTAATAACAAGGCAGGGGTTAAGAGTCAAACAAAACAACTATATATTGTCAACAAGAGACTTTATAGCTTCCAAGCAATAAATCATAAAAATGTTCCTATTTCAAAACATTTCAGATAAGGGAGTTAGGAATCAAATCAATTTAGTTTCTTTATGCAGGTTCCAATCTCCTTTACCAGGGACAAACAGACTGTCCTTGTCAAAGCATTTCAATGTGAACGACCGAAGGAAAAAAAAGTATTATCTTCTGAAGACCATCTATGTCTTTTCACGGCATACTTTGATTAATACACTGAGGTGTCCAAAACAACAGCAACTTTGTTTGAACAATAAAAACATTCTTATGCACTTGATGTCTTGACACAGGATAGCACCGATGTTATTCGTTTCCATTTATCAACAGCAGATGTATTGTGCTACTAATCCCTAAAGTATATTTTTTATTCATATGCTTATAGAATGTGATTATATTCATGTGTCAGTGTTTTCCTCTTATATTTACAGTATACAGTATATATCTACTGCTCATTAAGCAAAAAAAGCTTAGTTACTCTATTAATCTATTTACTAATGTACACATTTATGTACATGACTTTCCCAATGACTTAGTTAAAAAGTTGATATGGTTGAAAATTAAAACAGGTCCATCAAGTCCAGCCTATAATACCACAGTGTTGATCCAGAAGAAGACAAAAAATGTTTGAAGAAGATGCCAATTGACCCATATTAGGGGCACAGTTGCACTGTTAGGTTTCCTGATGCAGTTTTGGAAGCCAAAATCAGCAGTGAATCACAAAAAGAGCGAAAGTGAACAGGGCAGATACGACTACTCCTCTTTTTTTAATCCACTCTAAGTTTTGGCTTCCAAAACCGCATCCAGAAACCTGATCATGTGGCCAGTGTCGGACTGGGGTGCCTAGGACCCTCCAGTAAAATGTATTTTTGGGGCCCACCATATAGATACATTGAAATATTACCTGCTCACACAGCAGCAAGATGTTACCAGATGATTGAATATGGGAGTCCCTGCAGCAACTTTGAGAAGGTAGGTCCTGGGGAAAAGAGGACACTGGCTAGCTTTCCTCTATACCTAGAAGTCATCTCAGCTCTGATCGTGTCTATAATAATAAACTAGGGAGTTTCTTTCTTTATCCACCCAGTTTTTATATGAACATAGGTAGGGGTGCACCTAGCCTTTCTACTGCCTGAGGCGAAAACCGCAACGGCACCCCCTTCTCCAATGCCAATTTCTTAACATAACCCCTTTGCCACAATGAAAGTGCTCATTGCCCATGGCCCTTCTGCTGCCCCCCTTATGCCCCTACCTGGTGCTGCCTGAGGCGATCGCCAAACCTGGCCTCATTGGTGGTGCACCCATGAACATAGGCTGGTTGAGGTGCTGAACATTTGAATATATGTATGTAGTGCCGTAAGTCTACTGTGTTATGTGCCACATGTGCAGGGGGTGGGAGACTAGGGCCCACCTTGCTCAGGGGCCCACCATGGGATTTACCTGTACCCCTGTGGACCAGTCCGAGCCTGCATGTGGCCGTACCCTAAAAGGGAAAAAATCCTTATCAACTTTAAATATGGCAAGGTGAATAAATCTCTGGATCCGGATCTCACCTCCAGAAATCTAGCACCTACATGACGTTATTTTTTTTTAAATGCATCAAGGCAACTCTTGAACGTAAGAACTTAATTTCAATGGGACAACTATCACAACATTGTATGGTAGAGAGTATCATGGTCTCATTGCTCTTATAGCAGCAAATCCCTTTTATGGCGAAATCTTCTTTCCTCTACATGTAGTAGATATCCCTTTTTTGTGACCTACAGAAGGCGTTAAAAGTTCTCTACACTATCCATTCATATATTTGTAAAAAATAATTACCGTATTTTTCGGCCTATAAGACGCACCTGCCCCTAAGACGCACCTAGGTTTTTCTCTGCACTGGCCACCAGGTCACTACCTTTAAGAGTAGTCTCTATTCAAAGGCTGGTGACTCAGATATGTAAAGCAACACTGGTACAGTGGCACAGGGTCAATACAGTGATTAGGCAGAAGTCAGGACAAGCAAAAGGTCAGGCACAGGAGTTCAGTATAATAGCACACCTTTTTTAGTATTTGAAGTGATTTATGCAGTTGTGATGACCACCCACTGCTTGGTTGCTTCACGAAAACCTCATATATTTACTTACCAGCATTAAAGAAAAGTAAAAAAAAATTGTATTGGAATTACCAATTGCTGTGGAAATGGAGTTATGTAGTTGCCTCCTTTCTTTCTGTATATCTCTCCCATCAGAAATTCGATTTCATCATGATTGATTATTGCTGTATTCTCAGTTATTGAACCAACCATTGTAGTGTCTCACTCATGTTAGACATTGGGAATAATCATAGCTGAATATTTCAGTAGAGAAAGAACAATATATGGCTGCCAGACATCTCTGTCACTGGTTTCTCCCATTGAAATAAATATTGAACAGGTTACAATACTGTTTATTTGATTGTCTGATTATATAAAAGGATCATGTACAAATTGGCAGGATCTGATGAGAAAACAATATAGGGATTGTAGAGGATAAGTTGCTTTAATGGGACAACCACTTTTATGTCTATGTCCAGTGTAAAGAGCGCTGGTGGAATAATATATTCTGATCACAAGATACGAAATGGAAACAATGCCAAATTATAAAACAAAAACGTTCTGTGAGATGCACTACGGATAAAATCCAGCCTTTTTATTGTAATTCTTTAAAAAATGCGCTGATCAGAGCGCTTTGCGGTCTACGTGTTTCGACAAACTGTCTTATTCATTGGTCATGAATAAGATTGTTTGTCGAAAAGCGTAGACCGCAAAGCGCTCTGATCAGCACATGGAATTTTCAAAAGAATTACAATAAAAAGGCTGGATTTTATCCATAGTGCATGTGCCAGATTTTTTGGTTCCTGAAGAAATAGTTTCCCTGATCCAGGGTTCCTTGCACGCCTATGGAGGGGAGCAGGTGAGCTGGAAATATTTTGCTGTTCTGTGAGATGGCTACAACTAAATGTATTGATTTGTGTTTATAAATACATTCATTAACAGAAATGATCAACATACAATGTGCATTTGGGTTATGCACTAAATGTGAAATGGGATAATGGGATTTTTAGGCAATTATAGTGTATAAATAGAATAAACGGAGAATACAAATGTGATCGCACTCTATATCCAGCATTCTGCCCTGCCTCCATGCTGGATGAGACATTGGTGTACATTTTGGCCAAAGCGTAATAAGCCACTCACCACGTCAAGGTTGCCTCCATTTGAGTGGTCCCTAACACTAGTTCCCACCTGTTCATGGGCCATGACAGCCACACAAAGTCCAGGGAATGCAGGTCAGCGTGCACGCCAAGCACACTCTGCTTTTAACCCCGTCCGGTGCCATTACAGCTTTCATCGGATCCAGGGATGCAAGTACCAACATGCACGCTGAGCCCACTATATACTTCTCCTGGAGCCAAATGGCCACTGGTAGGTTCTATATAAGCAGACTCAGTTTTATACTGACTTTAAAACCAGCCTCCAGGACAGATTGACTGGTCAGGTGTGCATGACTCAAAGGAGATCGCCACGCCTCCAATACATACTACAAAGAAACAATTAAATAGAATAAGTATTTTCTCCCGTAGACAGTCACACAGTAAGTTCTTCAGTTTGTCAGTACAGTCAATGAGACCACCATGACAAAAGTGACACAATAATATTGGCTTTTAAAACAATTGTACATTTTACAGAGAAACAATATGCCCCCAATTTCTCTTCTAGATAGGGAAGGAATGCAAATGAGCTCTTAACAAGCTCTGTCTCTAATGCCACCAGATGTAGGGCAGCTAATCCTATAAGTCAATGTTCAGCTCCTAAAATCTTCTAGATTTACATGCATTTAAGACACACCTAGGTTTTAGAGGAGGAAAATAAGAAAAAATATGTTTCATCAGACCTCAGGTCAGATCCCCAATAAGACCCCCTAATGTTATTCAGACCTCAGATCAGACCCCCAATATTGTTCTGACCTCAGGTCAGACCCCCAATTAGACCTCCAATGTTTTTCAGACCTCAGATCAGACCCCCTTTGTTATTCAGACAAGGGAGTGGTGAGTACTGCTAGCACAATAAGCGCTGTAATCACTGCTCGCGGTCCTACTGTACTATTGAGCGTTTCCATAATGAAAGTGCTCATTAGTATTCACCCTTTAAAACACACTGCCATTATCCCCCAATTCTGGTTGAAAAGTGTACTTTATAGGGTGAAAAATATGGTAGTTTACAAAGATGAGGAAGCCACCATCCTTACCACTTAATTGTTGCATCTGAATTTCTCATCTTTATATATTCTTATCTTCAAAAAAACATGTCCATTAAACATAAATTGACCAAAATTCAATAATATATCCTATAAACACTCATGTCATGTAGTGACCAGACTCCCCACTCCTGATGATATGGAAGATTATAGGTTAAATTCCATTATTGGTGTTTCTGAGGAAAACTCAAGAATTAAATGGTATTTTGAACAGATCATGGCATGTTATCAGAATAGCCTCATTTTGGTTGTGTTTGAGTCCCAACATTTTTCCTAGCAGCATAGTCTCTTCTTGTAGGTTGCCTTGCTTACACTGGTACCCGGTCTTTTTTCATCTTATGTTTAATCTTTGATTCTTAGCAAATGTTATCTTTTGAATTGTTTTATATTTTAGTTAAGACAGTTTAAAAAGTATTCGAGTATCTACACATTACACCTACAGCAGCAGTTATGACTTCCCATTCTAAATCCAAATATATTAATATTGATTTGGTCCCCCCTTTGCAGCTAAACAGTTTCCGCTCTTCTGGGAAGGCTTTCTATAAGATTTTGGAGTGTATCTGTGGGAATTTTTGCCCATACAATTTTGACCATTGTCCATTCCATACATTTGAGGGTATCTGCATTTGCTGCCTTTATTTTATTATGTAATGCTGTGTTCTTATTATGTATTGGCAATTTATTCCAGCAAAGAAGGTAATGGTTGGCAGGAACAGGACTAATCACCATGTTCCTCCCCTCTTGGTAGGAGTGGGCAAGTCCTACTTCCTGCCAGGAGGCGGAGTTCCTGTTCAGAGTATGAAAGGAGAGAAAGCACATGTCAGAGCTCCTACTCCTAGGGATCATATATTATTCAACTGTGAGACCATCACTCCAGAGAGAACTTCAGTATCCAGAACGCTTATTCCAAGAAGGACCAATATGTCAAGACAGCAAAATGATTAGCGAAAATTACAGCTTTATAGTCTCTGCTGCAGGTGAAGGACTATGGCTCAGGAACCCATGATCTAAACTATCAGTAGGCCAGACTAACATCAAGCCTGTATCACAGTGGACGCCTTTATCTACAAACGCAGGCTAGTGCCAATTAATTTGCATCCAAACAGCCACCATACCTCCTCATCTAATGCCAGAAACTGCACTGGTGCTTGATTTTATATACCTTTGGCAATGAGATTGAATGAAGCATCAGAATTCAATGTTCAAGAAGTGTGTCCCAATACATTTGTCTATATAGTGTAGTATAGATAGATAAGGTGCCTTTATACTCACCAACTATTCATACCAATGATGGTTGGTTGGTGGTTTCAAAAGTCATAGTTAAGAATTTCCTAGACATTTCCATCAGAGCAATGTTCACAATTGGGGAACTACTTCCTGGCCACAATCGGAGCATGATTGCTTCTTTTGTTGTATTAGGTTACCATGAGATGTAGCATTGCATACTAGTCCTCACACAACCTTTATACACGTTCTGCGTATCTTTGCTTTAACATTGTGACTTTGGCATCATAAAGCACCAATAAAGTAAAAATGTTCCAAATTCCCCACAAGACCTTCCGTAAGAAGCCTACTCAGGCAGGTACTAATGACCAGTGGACATCTGCTATGTCTAAGCAGCTCCAGACAATATGATGTGGGGAATTTGGCTGAATGTGCAACCTAGTGCGATCCACAGAACACAGTTTACGCATTCAAGGGTATAATATGCTACATGAATCCACTGCACATGTATCAAGTCGTCTCTTGCTGATGTAAAAATAATTCTAAGTTGAGACAACAGTTTTTTCGTATGGTCAGTTATCTGACATTTTTCTAGGATGTTTCTAATGGCGAAGGACCTATTTAAGAGCAGTTTAATATACTGTAAGGATTTTCTCAATGAGTGGACCATCTACAGTTAATGCACCTCATCCAATCTGGTTTTAACTAGTGATGAGCGGCAGGGGCTATATTCGGATTTGCGATATTTCACGAATATTTGGGCGAATATTCGTCATATATTTGCGAATTCGAGATTATCTTCTTGATTGCAAAAAATCGGCAATGTGATATTCGCGAAATACAGGCGTGGGTCCCTTTTGCTACATTTTACAAGCTGCTAGAAGTTTCCTGAGACTGGAGAAAATGGTTGGCACGGCAGAACATTAAAATGGCTTTAAATGCAGTAAGAGTGCTCCAATATATTCGCGGTTTGTGCTAATCGGCACTAATGATGCAAATATTTTGGCGCAATACGTGAAACTTCACATTTTAGCAGGTCTCCATGTATGTATGGACAGCAGAACCTATCACACTACCTAACCCACTGCACTGCAACAGCTACACTATATCAGGATATAACCTACACATCTGTATTATATATATATATATATATATATATATAAGCTACCTAACTATCTATCTAATGTAATGACACTGCTGCCTCTCTCAGAACTTTAAAAAACTGTAGAAAATGGCTGCTGGGGAGGTTCTTATATAGTAAGGGGTAGGCAACTTTTCTATTGGTTGCTAGGGATGTTGCTAAGCTCAGAAAAAGATATTTCAGCCTTCTCATTGGCCCACAAGCAAGAAGGGAGGTTACTGATGAAAACTAAATCTAGAATATTCGAAATTTCGAGTATATATCACTATATTCTAAATATTCTCGAAGTGCCGATATTCTCGATTAATATTAGATTAAAACTAACACTAGTTTTCACATGCATGCCTGAATTGAAGTGGTAGAAGAAAGTTATGGGGTAACCAAGTTCCTTGCACATGCAGCCAAAGCTCAAAGTATAGGAAGGACTCTTTAATATGTACACAAATAGCAGAGCCTTATCATTTAGTACTTTAAAAAAGAACCAGATATTGTTGTTAGTACATTCAAAGCCATTGACCTTGTTACATGGGCCATTAGTGGTCATCTACCTAATTTCCCAATATCAATTATTTTTGAAGGCTATTTTGGATGTGAGAACTAATGCTGGAGATCTTACTGCTTGTGGATTACATGAAATGTCCTATACTCCAGTAAGAACATATTTTTATCAGTTTTGAGAGGACACTTTCATGTGTAGTCTTCTTAAAACTGTTCGTCCTATATCAATAATAAGTTGCCTGCTATAAGGTCGCCGTATCTTACAATCTGACCTTTACGACTTGGATTTCTTTTTCTACTACACCAGTGAGTCAGTTATAGACAGATAAGAATTTTCCTATCTTTAGGATTACTTTATCTGAATTTTAAGAGATGCATAAACTGATAGTAGAGCTAAGCACTTACCAAGACTGATAACTGGCACGTAGGCACTCGAGAGTAGCATCTGCTTACAATAAAATGGCTCTATAATTCATTTTCAACTTTACCTAATTGTCTCTGTCATTTCATTATTACAAATATTAGGTATGGATATAAAGGGACAGTAATTCTTTTTACTAGGCTGAGGATTTCAGCATGGGTGCAAGCATGCTAATCTAATTATAAAGGTAGCCGAGCTGAACGGCTGCATTTTCTCATACTTAGCATTCACAAGTCAGGTCCCAGCAGATGTGTTGTGAAATTAATTTCCTCTGGTGTAACCAGAAACTCTCTGTTATGCAATTTCCATTTCACAGATGATAACCTATTATCACTTTATTCAAGGAAAATGTGTTAATAGCCACGAGGAAAATTGAATTATTCATATTTGCTCATTTCTATTCCGAAGCACACACTTCTCTTTTCATGCATTGGGAGAAGGCTAATGTAAACATGACCAGATCCTTGTAAATTGGCTTGTAGAAGAGGCTGTTAGCATACTGCCTGGGGACTGATCTGGGATGGGGATAACGGCTGATATCTGTGAAGTACAGCATGTGGAAGACAGGCTGTTACCCTTACCAGGTGGTATTGCAAGCTAATGGGAGCCAGGTCAAAACATCAGATGTTAATTTAGAACTTTAACAGTCAGTAATGTAGATACATGGAATGAAAACAGTATGTAACAAGTAGCTACTGTTTACACAGTGTGGAATATTTGGTGATAAAAATGCTTGGAAACGAACTGCTTGTGGTAATAATGATGTCACGCTTTGTTTAACACTGTGAGATTAAGTTTACGCAAGCAACTTTATGACCCTCGCTGTCACAATGAAGGGAGTTTTCTATATACAGATTGATATGAATCTCATATTATCACATATTATAACTCTCAATATTCAAGTGTATACATACTATTTCTATGAATTGTTGAAAGCTAGAATTTCAGAGTATCCTAGAATCATATTACATTTCTTTTTACCAGATGCATTATTTGCACACATATGGGCTCATTTATCCAACTGGTGTAAAGTAGAACTGTCTTTTAGATTCCACCTTTCATTTTTGACAGGAAAATGAGAGGTGGAATCTGATTGGTTGCTATGGACAACAAGCCAGTTCAACTTTACACCAGTTTGATAAATGAGCCCAGTATTGTTTTGGATGCTAGGCTACTGTCACACTGGCGTTTTGGCTTTCCGTTTGTGATATCCGTTCAGGGCTCTCAGAAGCGGTCCAAAACGGATCAGTTTTGGCAAAAATATAGCATTCTATATGTTTCACATGTGGTGAATAATAGAGATACTGTCGTTTTCTGAGTTAGGCTACTTTCACACTGGCGTTTTGGCTTTCCGTTTGTGAGATCCATCATGGGCTCTCAGAATCGGTCCAAAACGGATCAGTTTTGCCCTAATGCATTCTGAATGGAAAAGGATCCGCTCAGAATGCCTCAGTTTTAGGGATGAGCGAACCCGAACTGTATAGTTCGGGTTCGTACCGAATTTTGGGGTGTTCGTGACACGGACCCGAACCCGAACATTTTCGTAAAAGTCCGGGTTCGGGTTCGGTGTTCGGCGCTTTCTTGGCGCTTTTTGAAAGGCTGCAAAGCAGCCAATCAACAAGCGTCATACTACTTGGCCCAAGAGGCCATCACAGCCATGCCTACTATTGGCATGGCTGTGATTGGCCAGTGCACCATGTGACCCAGCCTCTATTTAAGCTGGAGTCACGTAGCGCCGCACGTCACTCTGCTATGATCAGTATAGGGAGAGGTTGCAGCTGCGACGTTAGGGCGAGATTAGGCAGATTAACTCCTCCAAAAGACTTCATTCTGTGATCGATCTGCAGCTGTGGATCATTGAAGTGCTATTATTGACTTGCTCACTTTTTTGAGGCTGCCCAGAGCGTTTTTAGATCACTTTTTTTCTGGGGTGATCGGCGGCCATTTTGTGACTTGTGGTGCGCCAGCACGAGCTATCACCAAGTGTATTTAACCATCGATAGTGTGGTTATTTTGTGCTATATCCTACATCAGCTGCAGGCTGAGCCTGTGTCACCGAAGTGCATTTAACCATCAACAGTCTGGTTATTTTTTGGCCATATACTACATCAGCTGCAGGCTGAGCCTGTGTCACCCAAGTGCATTTAACCATCAACAGTCTGATTATTTTTTGGCCATATACTACATCAGCTGCAGGCTGAGCCTGTGTCACCCAAGTGTATTTAACCATCGATAGTGTGGTTATTTTGTGTTATATCCTACATCAGCTGCAGGCTGAGCCTGTGTCACCCAAGTGCATTTAACCATCAACAGTCTGATTATTTTTTGGCCATATACTACATCTGGTGCAGGCTGAGCCTGTGTCACCCAAGTGCATTTAACCATCAACAGTCTGATTATTTTTTGGCCAAATACTACATCTGGTGCAGGCTGAGCCTGTGTCACCCAAGTGCATTTAACCATCAACAGTGTGATTATTTTTTGGCCATATATTACATCAGGGGCAAGTTGAGCCTGTCACCCAGCGCCTAAAAAATAGACCTGACATTTCTATTCAACCAAATCTGTACTGTTTTAGCTGGTCAAGTTATTTGTATTGACCGTAAAAGCACACTTTTTTTTCTGGGTTGAAAAAGCATTCCCAAATTTGCCATTCTCAAAATAACTAGTTTCTGGTATTTGAGGCCTACTTGAAATCTATCCCAAAAAGAAAATCTTACATTGAAGGTATTGATAGTGTCATTCAGAAAAACCTAAGACACACGCTAGCGTGCTGATAGAAGTGTGATTCTGTGATTAAACCTATACCTGTCACACAGCGCAAAAAAAAACAGGTCTCACATCTCTATTCAACCAAATCTGCACTGTTTTAGCTGGTCAAGTTATTTGTAGTGACCGTAAAAGCACACTTTTTGTTCTGGGTTGAAAAAGCATTCCCAAATTTGCCATTTTCAAAATAACTAGTTTCTGGTATTTGAGGCCTACTTGAAATCTATCCCAAAAAGAAAATCTTACATTGAAGGTATTGATAGTGTCATTCAGAAAAACCTAAGACACACACTAGCGTGCTGATAGAAGTGTGATTCTGTGATTAAACCTATACCTGTCACACAGCGCAAAAAAAAACAGGTCTCCCATCTCTATTCAACCAAATCTGCACTGTTTTAGCTGGTCAAGTTATTTGTAGTGACCGTAAAAGCAGACTTTTTGTTCTGGGTTGAAAAAGCATTCCCAAATTTGCCATTCTCAAAATAACTAGTTTCAGGTATTTGAGGCCTACTTGAAATCTATCCCAAAAAGAAAATCTTACATTGAAGGTATTGATAGTGTCATTCAGAAAAACCTAAGACACACGCTAGCGTGCTGATAGAAGTGTGATTCTGTGATTAAACCTATACCTGTCACACAGCGCAAAAAAAAACAGGTCTCACATCTCTATTCAACCAAATCTGCACTGTTTTAGCTGGTCAAGTTATTTGTAGTGACCGTAAAAGCAGACTTTTTGTTCTGGGTTGAAAAAGCATTCCCAAATTTGCCATTCTCAAAATAACTAGTTTCTGGTATTTGAGGCCTACTTGAAATCTATCCCAAAAAGAAAATCTTACATTGAAGGTATTGATAGTGTCATTCAGAAAAACCTAAGACACACGCTAGCGTGCTGATAGAAGTGTGATTCTGTGATTAAACCTATACCTGTCACACAGTGCAAAAAAAAACAGGTCTCACATCTCTATTCAACCAAATCTGCACTGTTTTAGCTGGTCAAGTTATTTGTAGTGACCGTAAAAGCAGACTTTTTGATCTGGGTTGAAAAAGCATTCCCAAATTTGCCATTCTCAAAATAACTAGTTTCTGGTATTTGAGGCCTACTTGAAATCTATCCCAAAAAGAAAATCTTACATTGAAGGTATTGATAGTGTCATTCAGAAAAACCTAAGACACACGCTAGCGTGCTGATAGAAGTGTGATTCTGTGATTAAACCTATACCTGTCACACAGCGCAAAAAAAAACAGGTCTCACATCTCTATTCAACCAAATCTGCACTGTTTTAGCTGGTCAAGTTATTTGTAGTGACCGTAAAAGCAGACTTTTTGTTCTGGGTTGAAAAAGCATTCCCAAATTTGCCATTCTCAAAATACCTAGTTTCTGGTATTTGAGGCCTACTTGAAATCTATCCCAAAAAGAAAATCTTACATTGAAGGTATTGATAGTGTCATTTAGAAAAACCTAAGACACACGCTAGCGTGCTGATAGAAGTGTGATTCTGTGATTAAACCTATACCTGTCACACAGCGCAAAAAAAAACAGGTCTCACATCTCTATTCAATTAAATCTGCACTGTTATAGCTGGTCAAGTTATTTGTAGTGACCGTAAAAGCAGACTTTTTGTTCTGGGTTGAAAAAGCATTCCCAAATTTGCCATTCTCAAAATTGTGGTGAACGGGAACAATGAGGAAAACATCTAATAAGGGACGCGGACGTGGACATGGTCGTGGTGGTGTTAGTGGACCCTCTGGTGCTGGGAGAGGAAGTGGCCGTTCTGCCACAGCCACACGTCCTAGTGAACCAACGACCTCAGGTCCCAGTAGCCAGCAGAATTTACAGCGATATTTGGTGGGGCCCAATGCCGTTCTAAGGATGGTAAGGCCTGAGCAGGTACAGGCATTAGTCAATTGGGTGTCCGACAGTGGATCCAGCACGTTCACATTATCTCCCACCCAGTCTTCTGCAGAAAGCGCACAGATGACGCATGAAAACCAAGCCCATCGGTCTGTCACATCACCCCCATGCATATCAGGGAAACTGTCTGAGCCTCAAGTTATGCAGCAGTCTCTTATGCTGTTTGAAGACTCTGCTGCCAGGGTTTCCCAAGGGCATCCACCTAGCCCTTCCCCAGGGGTGGAAGAGATAGAATGCACTAACGCACAACCACTTATTTTTCCTAATGATGAGGACATGGGAATACCACCTCAGCACGTCTCTGATGATGACGAAACACAGGTGCCAACTGCTGCGTCTTTCTGCAGTGTGCAGACTGAACAGGAGGTCAGGGATCAAGACTGGGTGGAAGACGATGCAGGGGACGATGAGGTCCTAGACCCCACATGGAATGAAGGTCGTGCCACTGACTTTCACAGTTCAGAGGAAGAGGCAGTGGTGAGACCGAGCCAACAGCGTAGCAAAAGAGGGAGCAGTGGGAAAAATCAGAACACCCGCCGCCAAGAGACTCCGCCTGCTACTGACCGCCGCCATCTGGGACCGAGCACCCCAAAGGCAGCTTCAAGGAGTTCCCTGGCATGGCACTTCTTCAAACAATGTGCTGACGACAAGACCCGAGTGGTTTGCACGCTGTGCCATCAGAGCCTGAAGCGAGGCATTAACGTTCTGAACCTTAGCACAACCTGCATGACCAGGCACCTGCATGCAAAGCATGAACTGCAGTGGAGTAAACACCTTAAAAACAAGGAAGTCACTCAGGCTCCCCCTGCTACCTCTTCTGCTGCTGCCGCCTCGGCCTCTTCTGCTGCTGCCGCCGCCTCGGCCTCTTCTGCTGCTGCTGCCGCCGCCTCGGCCTCTTCCTCCGCCTCTGGAGGAACGTTGGCACCTGCCGCCCAGCAAACATGGGATGTACCACCAACACCACCACCTGCGCCACCAAGCATCTCAACCATGTCACACGGCAGCGTTCAGCTCTCCATCTCACAAACATTTGAGAGAAAGCGTAAATTCCAACCTAGCCACCCTCGATCCCTGGCCCTGAATACCAACATTTCTAAACTACTGGCCTATGAAATGCTGTCATTTAGGCTGGTGGACACACACAGCTTCAAACAGCTCATGTCACTTGCTGTCCCACAGTATGTTGTTCCCAGACGCCACCACTACTTCTCCAAGAGAGCCGTGCCTTCCCTGCACAAACAAGTGTCCGATAAAATCAAGTGTGCACTGCGCAACGCCATCTGTGGCAAGGTCCACCTAACCACAGATACGTGGACCAGTAAGCACGGCCAGGGATGCTATATCTCTCTAACTGCACACTGGGTAAATGTAGTGGCGGCTGGGCCCCAGGCGGAGAGCTGTTTGGCGCACGTCCTTCCGCCGCCAAGGATCGCAGGGCAACATTCTTTGCCTCCTGTCTCCTCCTCCTCCTACTCAGCTTCCTCCTCCTCTTCTTCCACCTGCTCATCCAGTCAGCCACACACCTTCACCACCAACTTCAGCACAGCACGGGGTAAACGTCAGCAGGCCATTCTGAAACTCATATGTTTGGGGGACAGGCCCCACACCGCACAGGAGTTGTGGCGGGGTATAGAACAACAGACCGACGAGTGGTTGCTGCCGGTGAGCCTCACGCCCGGCCTGGTGGTGTGCGATAATGGGCGAAATCTCGTTGCAGCTCTGGGACTAGCCGGTTTGACGCACATCCCTTGCCTGGCGCATGTGCTGAATTTGGTGGTGCAGAAGTTCATTCGCAACTACCCCGACATGTCAGAGCTGCTGCATAAAGTGCGGGCCGTCTGTTCGCGCTTCCGGCGTTCACACCCTGCCGCTGCTCGCCAATCTGCGCTACAGCGTAACTTCGGCCTTCCCGCTCACCGCCTCATATGCGACGTGCCCACCAGGTGGAACTCCACCTTGCATATGCTGGACAGACTGTGAGAGCAGCAGCAGGCCATAGTGGAGTTTCAGCTGCAGCACGCACGGGTCAGTCGCACTGTGGATCAGACCCACTTCACCACCAATGACTGGGCCTCCATGCGAGACCTGTGTGCCCTGTTGCGCTGTTTCGAGTACTCCACCAACATGGCCAGTGGCGATGACGCCGTTATCAGCGTTACAATACCACTTCTATGTCTCCTTGAGAAAACACTTAGGGCGATGATGGAAGAGGAGGTGGCCCAGGAGGAAGAGGAGGAAGAGGGGTCATTTTTAGCACTTTCAGGCCAGTCTCTTCGAAGTGACTCAGAGGGAGGTTTTTTGCAACACCAGAGGCCAGGTACAAATGTGGCCAGACAGGGCCCACTACTGGAGTACGAGGAGGACGAGGATGAGGAGGAGGTGGAGGAGGATGAGGATGAAGCATGTTCACAGCGGGGTGGCACCCAAAGCAGCTCGGGCCCATCACTGGTGCGTGGCTGGGGGGAAACACAGGACGATGAAGATACGCCTCCCACAGAGGACAGCTTGTCCTTACCTCTGGGCAGCCTGGCACACATGAGCGACTACATGCTGTAGTGCCTGCGCAACGACAGCAGAGTTGCCCACATTTTAACGTGTGCGGACTACTGGGTTGCCACCCTGCTGGATCCCCGGTACAAAGACAATGTGCCCACCTTACTTCCTACACTGGAGCGTGATAGGAAGATGCGCGAGTACAAGCGCACGTTGGTAGACGCGCTACTGAGAGCATTCCCAAATGTCCCAGGGGAACCAGTGGAAGCCCAAGGCGAAGGCAGAGGAGGAGCAAGAGGTCGCCAACGCAGCTGTGTCACGCCCAGCTCCTCTGAGGGCAGGGTTAGCATGGCAGAGATGTGGAAAAGTTTTGTCAACACGCCACAGCTAAGTGCACCACCACCTGATACGGAACGTGTTAGCAGGAGGCAACATTTCACTAACATGGTGGAACAGTACCTGTGCACACCCCTCCACGTACTGACTGATGGTTCGGCCCCATTCAACTTCTGGGTCTCCAAATTGTCCACGTGGCCAGAGCTAGCCTTTTATGCCTTGGAGGTGCTGTCCTGCCCGGCGGCCAGCGTTTTGTCTGAACGTGTATTCAGCACGGCAGGGGGCGTCATTACAGACAAACGCAGCCGCCTGTCTACAGCCAATGTGGACAAGCTGACGTTCATAAAAATGAACCAGGCATGGATCCCACAGGACCTGTCCATCCCTTGTGCAGATTAGATATTAACTACCTCCCCTTAACAATATATTATTCTACTCCAGGGCACTTCCTCATTCAATACTATTTTTAATTTCATTTTACCATTATATTGCGGGGCAACCCAAAGTTGAATGAACCTCTCCTCTGTCTGGGTGCCGGGGCCTAAATGTGTGACAGTGGCCTGTTCCAGTGGTGGGTGACGTGAAGCCTGATTCTCTGCTATGACATGAATACAGATTCTGCGCTGACATAAGGCCAGATTCTCTGTTACGGGACCTCTCTCCTCTGCCTGGGTGCCTGGGCCTAAATGTGTGACAGTGGCCTGTTCCAGTGGTGGGTGACGTGAAGCCTGATTCTCTGCTATGACATGAAGACAGATTCTGCGCTGACATAAGGCCAGATTCTCTGTTACGGGACCGCTCTCCTCTGCCTGGGTGCCGGGGCCTAAATGCGTGACAGTGGCCTGTTCCAGTGGTGGGTGACGTGAAGCCTGATTCTCTGCTATGACATGAATACAGATTCTGCGCTAACATAAGGTCAGATTCTCTGTTACGGGACCTCTCTCCTCTGCCTGGGTGCCTGGGCCTAAATGTGTGACAGTGGCCTGTTCCAGTGGTGGGTGACGTGAAGCCTGATTCTCTGCTATGACATGAAGACAGATTCTGCGCTGACATAAGGCCAGATTCTCTGTTACGGGACCTCTCTCCTCTGCCTGGGTGCCTGGGCCTAAATGTGTGACAGTGGCCTGTTCCAGTGGTGGGTGACGTGAAGCCTGATTCTCTGCTATGAGATGAATACAGATTCTGCGCTGACATAAGGCCAGATTCTCTGTTACGGGACCTCTCTCCTCTGCCTGGGTGCCTGGGCCTAAATGTGTGACAGTGGCCTGTTCCAGTGGTGGGTGACGTGAAGCCTGATTCTCTGCTATGACATGAATACAGATTCTGCGCTGACATAAGGCCAGATTCTCTGTTACGGGACCTCTCTCCTCTGCCTGGGTGCCTGGGCCTAAATGTGTGACAGTGGCCTGTTCCAGTGGTGGGTGACGTGAAGCCTGATTCTCTGCTATGACATGAAGACAGATTCTGCGCTGACATAAGGCCAGATTCTCTGTTACGGGACTGCTCTCCTCTGTCTGGGTGACGGGGCCTAAATGTGTGACAGTGGCCTGTTCCAGTGGTGGGTGACGTGAAGCCTGATTCTCTGCTATGACATGAAGACAGATTCTGCGCTGACATAAGGCCAGATTCTCTGTTACGGGACCTCTCCTCTGCCTGGGTGCCTGGGCCTAAATGTGTGACAGTGGCCTGTTCCAGTGGTGGGTGACGTGAAGCCTGATTCTCTGCTATGACATGAAGACTGATTCTGCGCTGACATGAAGCCAGATTCTTTGTTATGGCATGAAGAGACTGATTCTCTGCTGACGTGAAGCCAGATTCTCTGCTATGGGACCTCTGTCCAATTGATATTGGTTCATTTTTATTTTTTTTATTTTAATTTTAATTCATTTCCCTATCCACATTTGTTTGCAGGGGATTTACCTACATGTTGCTGCCTTTTGCAGCCCTCTAGCTCTTTCCTGGGCTGTTTTACAGCCTTTTTAGTACCCAAAAGTTCGGGTCCCCATTGACTTCAATGGGGTTCGGGACGAAGTTCGGATCGGGTTCGGATCCCGAACCCGAACATTACCGGGAAGTTCGGTCGAACTTCTCGAACCCGAACATCCAGGTGTTCGCTCAACTCTACTCAGTTTGCCTCCGTTCCGTCTCCTTTCACCTCCTTTCACCTAATCAAGGCGCTCTATTGGATAGGAAGGGCAAAAGTGCAAAGGTGAAGGCGCCACTCTATCATATCGTGCAGGATGTTTTTATCTTGGTTTTTTTTCTGTGATTTAACCTTGAAATCTTGCCTAAAATTGAAAGGGCTTTTCCAAGAGTTTTTTTTTACTGATGACCTATTCTCTAGCTTAGGGATCAGCAACCTTCGGCACTCCAGCTGCTGCGAAACTACAACCCCCAGTTTGCAAACATGATCAGCTCTTCTTCTAACTCCCATAGAAGCAAATAAAGGATTCTGTGAGTTGTAGTTTCTGAACAGCTGGAGTGCAGGAGGTTGCTTATTCCTGCTCTAGATAAATCATCAGTATCTGACCTGAGGTCCCCATCTGATCAGCTGTTTCAGAAGGTAGCGGTGCTCCCAGTACAGCTAGGGCCTTCGCCCAGCATCGTACATTGTATAACAGCTGTCCTTGGCAGGGGCGTTGCTAGGTTAAAACAGGATGGCAATACAATTGAATCTAATGCCCTGCAAGAGCTGAATGACCTGTGATGACATCACAGGTCATGTGATCAGTGCTAAATGCAGTAGCTGAAAAGGACCGATGATGTCACCGTCATGTGACCAGTGCAGGAGAGGATGGCTCAGCAGTGAAGAGATGTCCTGGGAAGAAGCTGTGGTGAGGTCTGCTACATGAGGAGAGGTAAGTGATGCGGTAGATTACTAAGTGTGAGAGGCAGAGCAATGTTGGGAATTGTAGTTATTTAACTGGGGTTGTAGTTATTTAACTGGGACTGTATGTTAGGACTGAAGGGAGAGAAGTTATTTACATGGGACAGTGGGGTGGAGTGATGTTATTAACATGGAACTGAATATTGAGGGAGTGATGTTATTTACAGGGGAATGCATGTTGGAGGTGGCTGGGGCAGGGTGATGTTATTTACATGGGACTATATGTTGAAGGCGGCTGTGTGAGGGAGTGATATTATTTACATGGGACTGAATGTTGAAGGGGTAATGTGATTTACATGGGACTGCATGTTGGAGGTGGCTAGGGAGGGGGTGATTTTATTTACATGGGACTGTATGTTGAAAGTGACTGGGGGAGGAAGTGATGTTATTTACATGGGACTTAATATTGAGGTGGTGATGTTATTTACATGGGACTGTATGTTAAAGGAGGTTGGGGAGGGGGTTATGTTCTTTACATGAGACTGTATTTTGAAGGCACCTGGGGAGGTGGTAATGTTATTTACATGTCACTGTATATTGAAGGGGCAGGAAAGATGGTGTGATGTTATTTACATGGGACTGTATTTTAGAGGGGGCTGTAGATAGAAAGGGATGTTATTTACATTGGACTGTATATTGGAGGGGGCTGGAGAGATGGTATAATGGTATTTACATGGAATTCTATGGCTGAGAAGGTTAATAATGTTATTTACATGGGACTGTATGGTGGAGGGGCTGAGAAATTATAATTTTTGAGGACAGTAAACGGAGGAATATAACTACAGGGGGCACTGCAGGCGGCATTATAAATACTGGGAGGGCTTCAGGGCGAGCATTATAACAGTAGGGGGCGATATAAATACTGGGGCACTTCAGGGTGAGCATTATAACAGTAGGGGGCATTATAAATACTGTGGGCACTGTGGGGGCATTTTAAATCCAGGAGACATTAGGCATTCTTATTACTACTGGGGGCTCTATAGGAAGGAACTTATAGATCCACATTATTTCTACTAAGAGCACTGTGTGGGTCTTATTACTACTTAGGGGTCAGTAGATAGATTTATTACCACTGGGGGAACAATAGGGGGGCCTTATTTCTACTAGGGGCTTTGTAAGGGCATTATTAATACTGGAGGGCTCTTCAACTAATGGGGGCACTCTTGGGGAGCATAATCACAGTTGGGGGCACTGTAGGGGGCAGTATTACTAATGAGAGCATTCTAGAAGGGAATCACTATGGTGGGACTATGAGGAGCACTATTAATATTGGGGGCACTCATTTTTCTTCAGGATAGTATTTGGGGGTACAGAAAAATGAGGAAGCTAATACGTCTGTGTGTCACACTCTGTAGAGATGAGGCGCAGCTGAGAGAAGTTGTCCGGATGGAATGGAGAAGATGATGACACCGAAGATCTACATCAGAGGAGACATCACCTGGCAGGAACTGGATGTGAGAGGTATGTGCAGCTGTATAGCTGTATAGCTATAGTGGGTTTAGGGGTCAGTTGGTCGACTTAGAGAATTGGGCCATATGCATTGGGGCTTGGGCCCCGGATCTTTTGAGACCCTAGCAACGCCCCTGGTCCTTGGTATCGCAGTTCATCCCCATTCACTTCACGCCTAGGTCATGTGGCCAATATATGTGAAGGCCTAGGTAAAGATGGAGAAGGCCACGGCGCTACTGCGAGGGGCACTGCTTACTCAAACAGCTGATTAGCAAGGGTCTCAGGTGTTTGACCCCCACCAATCAGATACTGACGACCTATACAGAGGATAGATCATCAGTAAATAAACTTTCGGAAAACCCCTTTATGAGTTTGGGATTGTTTTCTTTCTGCTACAGGGCATTATTTATACAATAACAGTCATTTTCATTAGGAAATGGGTTATTGTGTTCTTCCATGGGACTGATAGATATAAAATTTATCATGCAGTAGCTCATGGAGTAAATTGGGTTTGTTGGGTTTGTTCCTGACAACTGCCTGTACATCGGCCCATGTAAAAGGGCCTTAAGACACATTTATCTGAGACATTGGTCTTGAACATTTGTAAGTATTTTACTGTGTTACGTACTTTCTAAAAATAAAAAAAAAATGAATAATCTTGGGTCAGCAGGGAAATAGCATAACCTCTCAGAGCCCAATGTGACAAAACACTTGCTCACTTCTCCTGATGCCTGGTGCTCCCCTCCTGCCTACCTCTGTCCTCCTGTGCTATGACACTCTGATCTTGGGTCACACGTATGTAAACGATCTTAAAGAGAATCTGCCACCACGATTTTGGACTATTAACTGGAGTAATACATGAGTAGTACTCAGATAAGAAGTCCAGATGACCTCAGAGCTGCATTGAAATACATTGTCAGGACTGCTGTGCATGCGCACATGAGTCCTCTCCATGGTGTAAACACAGCACAGCAGTCCAGATGGTGTATTTCAGTGTAGCTTTGATTGCTGACAGCGGGGCCATGGGGGGTCAGTAGGAAAATAAAAAATAGTGATTTGGACTCATGTGTAGCACTACTACTCATATGTTACCTCACATAATAGTCCAGAATTGTGACAAAAGATTCCCCTTAAAGGGACAGTGTATGCTAAATGCTCCAGACCCCAGGAAAGGCCTGTTCATTCACCCCTGCATTGTGGTTTCCGTTTATAATGAAACCCAAAGCACTTTGACAGATGTGTTGTATGAGGGACACCAAAGACTTACAATAAGGTCCATCAGGTTCTGCCAATGAGTTTGTTAATGCTAATGGGATAAATAGTAGTGCATGTAAGTTATCTAGGCTTCTAATAGAGCATCCCACACACATTGTGAGCAGACTCTTATATCAGCATTCCAAGTCCCACCAAACTCTTTGTACTCCTGGTGTCTAATTGTTAATTGACTAATAATTAACTTTTAACTGGTTATTAGTTTGTTGGTGATGCAGTCCGCTTCCTTTTAAATAGTGCGTTATCAAGCCTGTTGGTGCAGTCTCATCAGTGCGATTATGGCAACAACACATTTTTTTATAGTTTCTATTACGTTTTACTACTTTAAAAATATTTTAAAAATGTTTTTCTATGCATCGTCATATTCTGACAGCCAGAACTTTTTATTTTCTGTCTACAGAGCCATAAGATGGTTAATTTTATTTTTTTTGTGGGATAAGCTGTAGTTTCTATTGCTATCATTTTGGGGTACATATGAATATGTATGTTTGCAAGCAGTGGCACCCTCATGGGTAAAATGACTTTACTACTGATCAGCAGCTAGGCATTCATCTTATCTTTATGGCAGATAAACTAGAGAGATTGCCTGTCACCTACCCAGGCCATCTTGTAGCTTTCACAGGTGGTGAGACATGCATTCCACAGGTTCATGGCTGGACAGAGGCGAGACAGGTGTAGGCATGTGAATTTTCTTCAGCAAAGACAAAGGTGAGATTTACCAAGTCAAAATCGGTGCCAAAAATGGGCCAACTTTTATGAAAGTCCCATTTTATGTAAAATTGTGCAACTTTTTGTCCTTATTTGATGTGCTTGCCAATTTAGCAAAAAGTGGGTGTGGTGTGAGTAGAAGCTGCCTACATAGCCAACACATTTTCCTGGTGTAAGTCAAATCTCAAAATTTACATTGGCTGCTACCTAGCATTTTAGATTATGGTGCACTGACCTTCTGAGATGTGCCAATAATTTTAAGAGGATTGCACCTAATAATGTTGGCATATCTCATGCCACTTAAAACTACATCAATACTGGCATTAGAAACGCTAGTCTTTATCAAGTCGCCCTTAAAACTATATTGTGTATTTTATAGATATGTTCATGCCATAGGAGAACACTCACACTTGAACCCTTACATAACACATTAATCATAGAGCATGCATTCACTCAGTATGAAGGCATATTATGGTAAGTCTCTTAAAGGCATAGTATGCTTATTGTTTGCAATCATTCAGGGAGGGCAAATACACTTGACAGTTAGTAAAATTAATGTTTGGTACCAGCGCTCGAAAAAAAGGGGAATGGATAATTTGTTTAAGGTTCCGTTATGCTAGTTAACAGTTACCTTATTCCGGCAAGACGATGACTCAATGTCAGGTAAAATGTAGGGCGGGTATCCGATCCAACGATGTGGTAGGATAACTTGCAGTGCTTCTTGCTCAACCAGAGCACGTATGCCGCCTGGGCGGTGGCTAGTGTGCGCGCGAAGGAGCTATGTTGGTGCGAGGTTCCGGAGCGTGTATCGTGACGTCATGACAGTCCTACGAAGAGATCCAGAGACCAAAAAGGATCGCTTTTTTGTTCTATTTTTTTGTGGTGCGGACGGATCACGGACCCATTTAAGTTGAATGGGTCTCGATCCATTCTGGCCACTGTACAGACATTGCCCGTGCATTGGGGACTGCAAATTGCGGTTCCCAATGCATGGAACGGACCCACAATGGCCGTGTGCAAGAGGCCTTAGGCTAGGGTGTACCTAGACCTTGCCAGAGTCATTTAATCACAAGAGGTAAAAAAAGCAGATACTACTCTTTTGGATAAGGCTATAACTAGACTTTGCTGATAAGATGTCATTTAACTTGCCTAAAATGATATTGCAAAGTCTAGCTATAGCCATAACCAAAATGCCAACATTTTTCCTCCACAGAGCAACATTTAAATCACTTTGAAATCTCTAGCAGCAATATGACACTGATTTATCTACCATATAGCGATTAAATCAGTCTAGCAAAGATTTGTTGGAATCCTGTGCTCCTGGTGCCCGAACAGCTCCCCTGTGCGGAGAACAGGGGAGCTGTTCATTCCTTGTGGTAGCCTTGAGCCTTTTAGAGGCTCCAAGGCTACCACAGTGTTCCTATCATAATGAACATAATGATATTCCCATTGGCTGCAATAGCAATTTATTGTAGTCTATGGGAGTAGCAATTAGATGATCACATGTGCCAATCCCCTAGGAGGGCATAGAAAAAGTTTAAAAAAAAAAAAGGAGAAAAACGTTTTTTAAAATATATAAAAAATACAATTTCAAATCACCCCTTTCCCTATATTAAATATACAACATAGATAATAAAATAATAAAGGACTGCCATGTACAGAAATGAATATACTATTAAAATATAAACATATTTATTCCATAGGATGAATGTCATAATGGAAAAAAATAGAACTGTCCGATTGTCCCTTCAACCCTCAAAAAAATATTGAAGAAGGGATCAAAAAGAGATACACACTTCAAAATGGTAAACTACAAACTGTCCTGCAAAACAATGATCCCTAACAATAGACATAACTATAAAACAATTATGGGTGTCAGAGCATGGTGATGCAAAGAATGAAAAACAGTTTTTTTTTTCAAAGTTTTAAATTTTTTATGTATTAAACACAAGAAAAACTATGCAAACAGGATATCTGTAATCTTACTTAATGACAAAATGAAAGTAACAGGTTAGTTTTAAGAAAGGACATCCCCCTGAGCTGCCATCTTGAGATCAATCTAGCAGAGCAATTAGAACAATGAATGGGGAGCTCTCTGGATTTATGTGAGGCGCAGGGCTGGTTCTAGCTTTCTTATAAAGAGATTGTCATGTACTATATGGTGTCTGATTTTCATTTGTTACATAAATCATCGGACAGCTCCCTTAAAAGCATAGAATAATTTTTTTCAGAAATGCAACACACATATGCTAAATGTTAACAAACCCTTATAAGTGAGTTTTAAGCACTTTTCTATTAGTTACGGTACATTATCCAGAATATTTGATCACACGGAATTTTACAGTAGTGTATAATACTATATGGTCATTATTCATATAAACAGTGCATTTTAAACATACTATATACAGTGGATATAAAAAGTCTACACACCCCTGTTAAAATGTCAGGTTTCTGTGCTGTAAAATAATGAGACAAAGATAAATAATTTCCGAACTTTTTCCACCTTTAATGTGACCTATAAACTGTACCACTCAATTGAAAAACAAACTTAAATCTTTTAGGTGGAGGGCAGAAACAAAAAAAACTAAAATAATGTGGTTGCATAAGTGCGCACACCCGCTTATATCTGTGGATGTATAGTTGTGTTCAGAATTAAGCAATCACATTCAAAATCATGTTAAATAGGAGTCAGCATACACCTGCCATCATTTAAAATGCCTCTGATTAACCCCAAATAAAGTTCAGCTGCTCTAGTTGGTCTTTCCTGAAATTTTGTTAGTCGCATCCCACAGCAAAAGCCATGGTCCACAGAGAGCTTCCAAAGCATCAGAAGGATCTCTTTTGTATCAGTCAGGAGAAGGGTACAAAAGAATTTCCAAAGCATTAGATATACTATGGAACACAGTAAAGACAGTCATCATCAAGTGGAGAAAATATGGCACAACAGTGACATTACCAAGAACTGGACGTCCCTCCAAAATTGATGAAAAGACGAGAAGAAAACTGGTCTGGGAGGCTACCAAAAGGCCTACAGCAACATTAAAGGAGCTGCAGGAATATCTGGCAAGTACTGGCTGTGTGGTACATGTGACAACAATCTCCCGTATTCTTCATATGTCTGGGCTATGGGGTAGAGTGGCAAGATAAAAGCCTTTTCTTACGATGAAAAACATCCAAGCCAGGCTACATTTTGCAAAAACACATCTGAAGTCTCCCAAAAGCATGTGGGAAAAGGTGTTATGGTCTAATGAAACCAAGGTTGAACTTTTTGCCCATAATTCCAAAAGATATGTTTGGAGCAAAAACAACACTGCACATCACCAAAAGAACACCATATCCACAGTGAAGCATGGTGGTGGCAGCATTATGCTTTGGGGCTGTTTTTCTTCAGCTGGAACTGAGGCCTTAGTTAAGCTAGAGGGAATTATGAACAGTTCCAAATACCAGTCAATATTGGCAAAAAACCTTCAGGCTTCTGCTAGAAAGCTGAACATGAAGAGGAACTTCATCTTTCAGCATGACAATGACCCAAAGCATACATCCAAATCAACGAAGGAATGGCTTCACCAGAAGAAGATTAAAGTTTTGGAATGGCCCAGCCAGAGCCCAGACCTGAATCCGATTGGAAATCTGTGGGGAGATCTTAAGAGGGCTGTGCACAGGAGATGAGTGGGCAAATCTTGCCAAGTCAAAATGTGCCATGCTGATAGACTCATACCCAAAAAGACTGAGTGCTGTAATAAAATAAAAAGGTGCTTCAACAAATTGTATTAGTCTAAGGGTGTGCACACTTATGCAACCATATTATTTAATTTTTATATTTTTTCTTCCCTCTACCTAAAAGATTTCAGTTTGTTTTTCAATTGAGTTGTACAGTTTATAGGTCACATTAAAGGTGGAAAAAGTTCTGAAATGATTTATCTTTGTCTCATTTTTTTACATCACAGATACCTGACATTTTAACAGGGGTGTGCAGACTTTTTATATCCAATGTATGAAAGGAGTTTTATCAACTAATATATTACATTAATCATAAGATCAGTAAAGGTCTCTACGCACATGAATATTGCACTGATGTTTTTTTACCATAAAAAATCACCAGAATGAGTCTTTGGATACTGCATTTTTTGTTGTATTATTTGTAGCTTTCTTGGGGTGTTTTTTTGCTAACAGTGTGTTTTCCAACTAGCATTTTCTTCATATAGAGAGCTGATGGAAAAATGCCTGAAAAAAAAACACCTCTTTTTTTTTTTAAAGCCAAAAATACAGAGAAAGCCTTATAATTAACAAAAATTCCATGAGCATAAAACCAAACAAAAAATGCTTGTGTGCCCTGATTTTTACATTTCCCATAGACCTCCAACTAACATCTGATGCTGGTGTTTTTACTGCAAAAAACACTAAAAAACCCTGAAACAAAAATTAAGGTGCAAAATATGCCAGCGCAAAAGTGCAGAAAAATGCCAGCAAAACACCCGAATATTAACGTAACCCGTTGCACCTTCTAAAATGATTGCTATCTTATTTTGAATGTGCAATGAAAGAAATTATATAATTGTGAGTATCTTAAATCCTTCTAACAAAGGAAACTGTAAATTGCAAAGTGGTAGTGAATAAAAACATAATTACTGCTTTCATTTGTTCATACTATATTAGTGTAATATAATTATCTTGTAGGCAGACTGAATCTTATAAATATTCAAAGCAAAGCTTCAGAATGAATATACAAATGAACACTTAGAACTAAATACTCAAATAAAAAGAAATTATTTTCCTATTTTAAATGATGAATGGAATGCATTCTTGTGATAAATGTGTCGAAATACCTAGAGGTAAAGTTTCAGTGTCAAAATCTATTTCCAAGATTAATGGTGTACATATTGAGTAGGCGGAAGTTACTGTTTTGATATTATTTACTAAATTGCTCGCTACTGTTTAGCATGCAATAATGAGGGCTTTTATTGCAGTGATTGTATAACAACCTCTATTTGAACTCAAATAATACATATTTTTTTAGAAAACACCACATAATGGTAATTGTTTTATAGATATCATAGAATATTAACTCTCCTATTCACAAATCCTGTGTCGCTTGCTACTAGAAGAGTCTGCCTAGAAGATCTCATTTCACAGGGTGTGTGTTTTTAATTTCCATTACATATAATAATAAATGTTAAATATAAGAGTAATCACTGTCATCCTCATCATTGTCAAAAAAATATTATGTTTATTAAATAGAGATTCAGATAAACAGGATAAACAGGAATACTTTAACTAACAATTTTAGTTTTTTTTGCCCATGGAAGATTTAGATTTTTAATCCCATTGAGCTAAAACTAAGGATACTGTCACACTAGCGTTATTCTTTTCCGGCATTGAGTTCCGTCCTAGGGTTTCCGTCCTAGTTTTATCCTAATGCATTCTGAATGGAGAGCAATCCGCTCAGGATGCATCAGGATGTCTTCAGTTCAGTCTTTGACTTTTTAGGACGGAGATAATACCGCAGCATGTTACGGTTTTATCTCCGTCCAAAATTCCGGAACACTTGCCGGAATGCCGGATCCGGCATTTTTTCCTATTGAAATGCATTAATGCCGGATCCGGACCCGAGTGTTCTGCGCATGCTCAGACCACAAAAAATGAGAAAAAAAATAAATGCAGGATCCGTTTTTTCAGATGACACTGGATTTGAATTTCTCTACTTTCAAAACAGATAGTAATTCCTCATAAAATAGTTATTAGACATCATTCCTCATATGTCTGCTTTATGTTGGCATAATTTTGTAAATGTAATTAATTTTTTTTAAGGACATTAGAAGGCTTAGAAGTTTGGAAACCATTTTTAAAATTTCCAAAACCATTTTTTTAAGCACCAATTCAGTGATTTTCAGGGGCTTACATAATGGAAACCACCCATAAATGACCCCATTTTAGAAACTACACCCCTCAAATTATTAAAAACTGATGTTACAAACTTTGTTTACCCTTTAGGTGTTCCACAAGAATTAAAGAAATATGGAGGTGAAATTTAAAAATGTCAATGTCATGTTAATCAATATTTTCTTCCAACACAGCAAGGGTCAACAGCAAACTAAACCTCAATATACCGTATTTTTCGCCCCATAAGACGCACTTTTTCCTCCCCAAAAATGGGAGAAAAATGCCCCTGCGTCTTATGGGGCGAATGCTGACAGTTTAACATCGCTGGACGCGATGTACGGAGCGGGGGCCGGGGGAGGGACTGGGAGGAGGAGCTGGGGGCCGGCAATAGCGGTGGGGCGGTGCGTTCACTGTACTATAGCCCTGCCCCACCGCTCCGGTATACTAATATAAAATGTATTATTGAATTAAAAGTTATTAAACATGCCCCCATCACTCCTAATAGTACCGTATATCCGAATTTCTTCTGTATAATGCCGGCAGGCAGGACGGGCGGGCGGCAGCGTAACTCCCTGATGTCACGTGCCTGTGCCGCCTGCTTTATGAATGAAGCAGGTGGGGCAGACAAGTGACGTCACTGAGGGACGCGCCGGTCGCCCGGCCCGCCTGCCGGCATTATACAGAAGAAATTCGGATATACGGTACTATTAGGAGTGAGGGGGACATGTTTAATAACTTTTAATTCAATAATACATTTTATATTTGTATGCGGCGGGGGCGGCGGCGGCGGCGGGGGGGGGGCTCACTGAATCTTTGGATGGCACAGTTAAGGGGTGGGGGTCTGTGGATGGCACTGTTATGGGCTGGGGGGGCACTGTGGATGGCACTGCTATGGGGTGGGGGGTCTGTGGATGGCACATATATAACAGTGCCATCCACAGATCTCCCCCCTGTAACAGTGCCAGCCACAGATCCCCCCTGTAACAGTGTCCATCATTCACAGATCCCCCCATAAGTGTCCGTCATCCACAGATCCCACCATAAGTGTCTGTCATCCACAGATCCCACCATAAGTGTCCGTCATCCACAGATCCCCCCCATAAGTGTCCGTCATCCACAGATCCCCCCGCAAGTGTCCGTCATGCACAGATCCCCCCATAAGTGTCCGTCATCCACAGATCCCCCCATAAGTGTCTGTCATCCACAGATCCCCCCATAAGTGTCCGTCATCCACAGATCCCCCCATAAGTGTCCGTCATCCACAGATCCCCCCATAACAGTGTCCGTCATCCACAGATCCCCCCATAAGTGTCCGTCATCCACAGATCCCCCCATAAGTGTCCGTCATCCACAGATCCCCCCATAAGTGTCCGTCATCCACAGATCCCCCCATAAGTGTCCGTCATCCACAGATCCCCCCATAACAGTGTCCGTCATCCACAGATCCCCCCATAACAGTGTCCGTCATCCACAGACTACCATTAGTTCCAAACCCACCAAAAGCACACCTTTTGGTTAAATTTTTTTTTTCTTATTTTCCTCCCCAAAAACCTAGGTGCGTCTTATGGGCCGGTGCGTCTTATAGGGCGAAAAATACGGTACATTACTCTGATTTAGTAGTTTACAGAAATACCCCATATATGGTGGTAAACATTCCGTTTGCTTTCCGTCCTAATAGAAGTCTATGGGAATCAAAACGGATCCGTCTGGGTCCTGTTATGTAAGACGGAAAACAAAGTATAGGACTTTGTTTTCCGTCTTGCATAACGGGACCCAGACGGATCCGTTATGCTTTCCCTTAGACTTCTATTAGGACGGAATGCCTTTTAACTCCTTAAGGACACAGCCTTAATTTACCTTAAGGACCAGGCCATTTTTTGCAAATCTGACCAGTGTCACTTTAAGTGGTGATTACTTTAAAATGCTTTTACTTATCCAGGCCATTCTGAGATTTTTTTTTCATCACATATTGTACTTCATGACAGTGGTAAAATGAAGTCAAAAAAATTCTTTTTTATTTATAAAAAAATACAAAATTTACCAAATATTTAGAAAAAATAGCAAATTTCTAAGTTTACATTTCTCTACTTCTATAATATATAATAATACCTACAAAAATAGTTATTACTTTACATTCCCCATATGTATACTTCATGTTTGGATCATTTTGGGAATGACATTTTAGTTTTTGGGGATGTTACAAGGCTTAGAAGTTTAGAAGCAAATCTTGAAATTTTTCATAAATTTTCAAAAACCCAATTTTTAGGGACCAGTTCAGGTCTGAAGTCACTTTGTGAGGCTAACATAATAGAAACCACCCAAAAATGACCCCAACTGGGGTGTTTCTGTAAACTGCAGTATGAGGGTAATAAATATTAAGATTTGTTTGGCTGTTAACCCTTTCTTTGTTATTGAAAAAAAACGGATTAGAATGGAAAATTTGCCAAAAAATTGCTTTTTTGGCACCGTTTTAATTTTTTATTTTTTACCTTGTTCATCTGAGGGGTTGGGGGGGTATTTTTATAGAGCAGATTCTTACGGATGCGGTGATACCTAATATGTCAACTTTTTTTATTTTATTTATGTTTTACACTTTACATCTTTTCATAAAAAAAAAAAATCATTTTAGTATCTCTATAGCCCGAGTCATTTATTTTTTGTTTTTAGCCGATTATCTTAGGTAGGGGCTCATTTTTTGCAGGATGAGAGGATGGTTTTATTGGCACTATTTTGGGGGGCATATGACTTTTTGATCGCTTGCTATTACAATTTTTGTGTTGTAAGGTGACAAAAAAAAACTTTATTTTGCACCGTTTCTATTTTATTTTTTTGACCGTGTTCATCTGAGAGGTTAGGGGGGGTATTTTTATAGAGCAGATTATTACGGACGCAGCGATACCTAATATGTCTACTTTTATTTATTTTTTGTTTTAGTGTCTCAAGTCTGAGAACCAGTTTTTTATCCGATTGTCAGTGGCTAAATTGGGATATAAATTTAGTACTCCATGGAAGTGTGGTACTCCCTGAGGCAACCGTCAATGCAGAGGCCCAGATGATCGGGGCACGTGTCGCACTGACTAGTGGTGTCCTTCCATATCCCCCTCCTGCGACACACTCTGCACTTTTTTTGGGTCCGTCCCTTCTTTCCAGTATGGGGGACCACACCCGGAAAGTGTTGGCCAGGGACGATCCGGGCGCCTCCAGTTCCTGAGGTACTCTGGCCTGCTCTTTCCCAGTTCGAAAAAATCAGGGCCTTGAGGACTGCCTCATAGAACTGAAGGAATGTCCCTGTGTTGCCAGCGCTCTGGGACAACCTGCAAAAAGTAGACCGCAACTTTTTTGTACAATGCCTGGGTTTTGCGCATGGCGTTATATGGCTTGAAGACTTGATCAGAGAGATCAACTCCTCCCATATACCTCCCATATTGTAGTCGACGATACAATCAGGCTTGAGGACCGTTGCCGCGGTACCTCGCACAGGGACAGGGGTGATGCCGTTACCATGAATTGTGGACAGTACAAGGACATCCCTCTTGTCCTTATATCTGACCAGCAACAGGTTTTCATTGGAAGGGCAACGGGTCTCACCCCTGGGGATAGGTACCTGGAGGGGGTGGGCAGGGAGGCCGCGTTGATTTTTCCGCACGGTCCCACAAGCGGACGTGGAACCGGCGGCGAGGGACTGGAACAAGGGGATACTAGTATAAAAGCTATCCACGTACAGGTGATAACCTTTATCTAGCAGTGGGTGCATAAGGTCCCACACAAGTTTCCCGCTAACACCCAGAGTGGGGGGACATCCTGGGGGTTGAATACGGGAATCTCGCCCCTCGTACACACAAAACTTGTAAGTGTACCCTGATATACTCTCACAAAGTTTGTACAGCTTCACATCATACCTCGCCTGCTTTGAGGGAACATACTGGAGGAAAATGAGTCTCCCCTTGAACGCAATGAGAGACTCATTGCCCCAAAGTGATCGATGACCGGCCTGATTTTGTACAGGCGGTCATAGGCAGGATCACCTTGGGGGGGACATGCTGCATTATCTGAATAATGCAGGCATTTCCAGGTGGCCTCAAACCGCGTACGTGTCATGGCCGTACTGTAAAGTGGGGTCTGGTAGAGGACGTCCCCACTCCAGAAATGCCTGACACTAGGTTTCTTGACTAGGCCCATGTGCAGCACGAGGCCCCAAAATGTCCTCATCTCGGCTGCACTGACCGGGGTCCAGCCACTGGGCCTAGCCAAAAAGGAGCCCGGGTGTTGAGCAACAAACTGTTGGGTGTACAGGTTTATTTGCTCCACCATTAGATTTACACAGTGGTCACTGAAAAAAAGACTAAAAAAGTCATATTCAGTGAAGCCCACTGTGGAAATCTGGATTCCTGGTTGGCCTACAAAATCAAGAATCACGGGCTCATAATGCTCTGGGGTACACCAGACAAGTTCACCGGCAGGGGGCTCCAGTGGATTTAACGGGTGGGCCGGAAAACTAGTACGAGCCCCAGAGCTGCTCATACTAGGGTGGGCCACAGGGTGTCTAGCATGGCGGTCCCCTTGCTCCGCCTGGCGGCGTCTCCTCCACCTTGGGGGATCATCATCCATGCTAGATGATGAGGAGGACGCGGATGACAACAGGAAAGTGTCCTCACTAGGACTCTCGAATTCAGAGGCAAGCTGGGCGTATAGCGGGCCATAGCGGAGTGTGTGTCTGCGTGTGTGCGTGCGTGTAAATCTTTATTCAGTGTGCGTGTGTGTGGGGGCACGGGTGTTTGCGTACTTATCTCAAAAAAAAAAAGACTAACTAAAAAATGTACAAAAAAATTCAAAACCGCTGATCAACTGTCCGAAGTTGATCAGCGGTGGGGTGTGCGATGCTCTAACAGTGGCCGGACGCTAAGAGTGCCGGCCACAGTCAGCGTACGCACAAAAAAAAAAAAAAAAACTGCCTGCGCTCACTAACTTTCCCTTTTATATCCCTGCCTAGCCCAACCTTTCCCTAGCCTTTCCCTAATTACCTGGCCGATCAGATGAGGGGTGCTGGGGCACGGATGGGTGCTGGGGCACGGATGGGTGCTGGGGCACATATGGGGTGATGCTGGCTAAGATCCGACACGTGCCCGCCCACCTACCAATCAGAGGCGATCCTGAGAGGTGATGTCACATCACCTCTCAGGATCGCAGGATGGTGATTGGTGGTGTAATATCACACCACCGATTACCATCCTGTTCCGGGTTATCGGGTCCTCAGAGAAAACCCAGCAAACCGCAGGTCTGAATTGACCTGCGGTTTGCTGCAATCGCCTACACGGGGGGTCACAGGACCCCCCAGCGCATTGGCCCCGGGTGCCTGCTCAATGATTTACTTAAGTACCAGGACATCAGGGCGTAACTGTACGCCCTGTGTCCTAAAGAGGTTAAAGGCTTCCATTTTGCATTCTGTCTGGGCATTCCATTATTTTACGTTATAACCATGTTACAGTCCTGATCAAAAGTTTAAGACCACTTGAAAAATGGCAAAAAATAAAAAAAATCTAATCAAACAAGGTTCCAAGTAGAGCTTCAACATACAACAAGAAGAAATGGGAGTGAGACAAAACATTTTTTGAGCATTCAATTTAATAAAAATAACGAATAAACTGAAACAGGCTGTTTTTCAGCTGATCAAAAGTTTAGGACCACACCTCCAAAAAAAAACTAAACCCCCCCAAAACAGAAATCCAACTTCCAAACATGAACTCAGTAATGAGTAGCTCCGCCGTTATTGTTGATCACTTCAAAAATTCATTTCGGCATGCTTGATGCAAGCGTTTCCATGAGGTGAGTGGGAACATTTCTCCAAGTGGTGAAGACGGCCGCAAGAAGGCCATCTACTGTCTGGAACTGTTGTCCATTTTTGTAAACTTCCCTTGCCATCCATCCCCAAAGGTTCTCAATTGGATTTAGATCAGGGGAACACACAGGATGGGCCAAAAGACTGATGTTATTGTCCTGGAAGAAGTCCCTTGTCCTGCGGGCATTGTGTACTGCAGCGTTGTCCTGTTAAAAAAAAAACAGTCGTTACCACACAGACGAGGGCCCTCAGTCATGAGGAATGCTCTCTGCAACATCTGGACATAGCCAGCGGCCGTTTGACGCCCCTGCACTTCCTGAAGCTCCATTGTTCCACTGAAGGAAAAAGCACCCCAGACCATTATGACGCTCCATGGTGGCGCGTAGAAAACATCTCAGATTGGATCTGCTTGTCATGCCAGTAACGTTGGAAACCATCAGGACCATCAAGGTTACATTTTTTCTCATCCGAGAATAAAACTTTCTTCCACCTTTGAATGTCCCATGTTTGGTGCTCCCTTGCAAAGTCCAAACGAGCAGTTCTGTGGCGTTCAAGGAGACGAGGTCTTTGAAGAAGTTTTTTGTTATTGAAGCCCTTCAGTCTCAGATGCCGTCTGATGGTTATGGGGCTGCAGTGAGCACCAGTAAGGGCCTTAATTTGGGTCGAGGATCGTCCAGTGTCTTGACGGACAGCCAATTGGATCCTCCGGCTCAGTGCTGGTGAAATTTTTTGGGGTCTTCCACTTGACTTTTTTGTTCCATAAACCTCAGGATCATTTAAGAAATTCCAAATGACTGTCTTACTGCGTCCCACCTCAGCAGCGATGGCGCTCTGTGAGAGACTCCGCTTATGCAGTTCAAGAACCCGACCACGTTCAAAAAGGGAGAGTTTTTTTGCCTTTGCCATCACAATGTGTGACTACCTGACAGAAAATGACAATGAATTCACATCTTTGCACAGATTTGGCCTTTTAAAGGCATGTGGTCCTAAAATTTTGATCAGCTGAAAAACAGCCTGTTTCAGTTTAATCGGTATTTTCAATTAATTGAATGCTCAAAAAATGTTTTGTCTCACTCTCATTTCTTCTTGTTGCATGTTGAAGCTCTACTTGGAACCTTGTTAAGATCCAACAATGTAAAATATGATTTTTTGCCATTTTTCAAGAGGTCTTAAACTTTTGATCAGGACTGTATAACGGAAAGCCATAACGAAATCACTAACATTAGTGTGAACCCACCCTAATCCGTCTGTTAGGTGCATGTCATATGCCCATTTATTGCGTGAAGTACACCTGCACTGCATACGTGACAGGAATATTGATATAGTTAATCTGTCTCTTAGTTAGGTGCACGTCATATACCCATTTATTGCATGAAGTACACCTGCCCTGCATACGTGACAGGGAAATTTATATAATTAATCTGTCTCTTAGTTAGGTGCACGTCATATACCCATTTATTGCGTGAAGTAGACCTGCCCTGCATACGTGACAGGGAAATTAATATAGTTAATCAATCTGTTAGTTAGGTGCACGTCATATACCCATTTATTGCGTGAAGTACACCTGAACTGCATACGTGGCAGGGAAAATAATATAGTTAATCAGTCTGTTAGTTCAGTGGGTGACCTCAAAGAATGAGGAAGCATCAAATAAGGGACGTGGCCTTGGTCGTGGTGCTGCTGGGGTTGGTGAAACTCCTGTTGCAGGGAGAGGACATGGTCGATCTGTGCCAGCTACACGCCCAAATGAAACACCTTCCTCAGGTGCACGTAGGCGACAGAATGTTCAGCGTTATTTTGTAGGCCCGAATTCCGGTGTACGAATAGTGAGGCCAGAACAAGTACAGGCGGTAGCAGATTGGGTGGCTGATAGTGCCTCCAGTTCCTTCACATTGTCTCCCACCCGGTCCCCTGCTGAAAGCGCACAATTGGCACATGCAGCCAATGGGCATCTGCCTTTCACCTCACCTCCTTGCAAATCAGCCAAGCAGTCTGAGCCCCAAGTCATGCAGCAGTCTCTTATGCTTTTTGATGACTCTGATGGCAGGGTTTCCGAGGGCTGTCCACATAGCCCTGCTCCAGAAGTGGAAGAGATTGAGTGCACTGATGCCCAACCATTTATGTTTCAGGATGTGGACATGGGAGGACCATCGCAGCACATCTCTGATGATGACGAAACACAGGTGCCAACTGCTGCGGCTTTCTGCAGTGTGCAGACCGGCAAGGAGGGCAGGGGTGAAGAGTGGGTGGAAGATGATGTGGACGATGATGAGGTCCTAGACCGACCATGGAATCAAGGTTATACGAGTGACGTGTGCAGTTCGGAGGAAAAGGTGGTGGTCACACAGCACCAGCCGCACAGCAAAAGAGGGAGCAGTGTGCAAAAGCAGAGTGGCTGTCCCCTAGCCAGTACGCCTGCTACTGCCCACTGCACCCAGGGACTGAGCACACCAAAGCCAGCACCAAGGAGTTCCCTGGCGTGGCAGTTCTTCAGACAATGTGCTGACGACAAAACGCGAGTGGTTTGCACGCTGTGCAATCAGAGCCTGAAGCGAGGCATAAATGTTCTAAACCTGAGCACCACCTGCATGACCAGGCATCTAAATGCAAAGCACGATCTGCAGTGGAGTAAACACCTCAAAAACCATGAAAGAATTCAGGCTTCTCCTGGTCCCTCTTCTGCTGCAGTCTCGGCCTCTTCCTCCCCCTCTAGAGTGACAGTGGCACCTGCCACCCTGCAAACAGATGATGTGGCAGCAACGCCACCACATCCGTCACCACAAGCATCTCCACAATGTCCCTTGGAAGCGTTCAGCTCTCCATCTCCCATACACTGGAGAGAAAGAGGAAGTACCCCCCTACCCACCTGCCATCCCTGGCCCTGAATGCCAGCATTTCAAAATTCCTGGCCTTTGAAATGCTGTCATTCTGTCTGGTGGAAATGGAGACTTTTTAAAAACGTATGGCGGTGGCTGTCCCACAGTACGTCATGCCCAGCCACCACTACTTTTCCAGGCGAGCCATCCCCGCCCTGCACAACCAAGTGGCGGACAAAATTAGGTGTGCACTGCACAATGCCATCTGCGACAAGGTCCACATAACCACCGATACGTGGACCAGAAAGCATGAGCAGGGACGTTATATCTCCCTAACTGCAAACTGGGTAAATGCAGGGGCGGCTGGGCCTGAGGAGGATAGCAGTTTGGCGCATGTCCTTCCGCCACTGAGGATTGCAGGACGTTTTTCTTTGCCTCCTGTTGCCTCCTACTCCGCTTCCTCCTCTACCGCCTCCTCATCTGGTCAGAGTAACACCTTCACCACCAATTTCAGCACAGCCAGGGGGAAACGACAGCAGGCTGTTTTGAAACTCATCTATTTGGAGGAAAAAACCCACACCGCTCAGGAGCTGTGGACGGGCATGGAACAACAGACCGATGAGTGGTTGGTGCCACTAAACCTCAAGCCTGGCCTAGTGGTGTGCGATTAGGGGTGAAATCTCGTAGCAGCTCTGGGGCTAGCCGGTTTGATGCACATCCCTTGCCTGGCGCATGTGCTGAATTTGGTGGTGCTGAGGTTCCTGAAAAATTACCCAGCTTTGTCAGAGCTGCTGCAGAAAGTGCAGTCCGTCTGTGCGAGCTTTCGGCGTTCTGGGGCACCGCCAGCACCTGAGAAAGGAGGGTTAGCATGGCCGAAATGTGGAAAAGCTTTGTCAGCACTCCACAAGAACAAGCACCACCAGCTGATATGGAATGTCTTGGCAGGAGGCAGCATTTCAGCAACATGGTTGAGCAGTATGTGTGCTCACGCCTACACGTACTGACTGATGGGTCTGCCCCATTTATCTTCTGGGTCTACAAATTTGGCACATGCCTGAGCTTGCACTTTATGCCTTGAAAGTGCTGGCCTGCCCTACGGCAAGTGTATTGTCCGATCCTGTGTTCAGCACAGCAGTGGGGGTGATCACAGACAAGCGCAGCTGCCTGTCCACAACCAACGTGGACAAACTCACGTTTATTAAAATGAACCAGGCATGGATCCCACAGGACTTGTCCTTACCTTGTGCAGAATACACAAGTAAACCAGCCGCACCCAGCCATTGTTGGACTCCAGCGCACTTTCTCTTTGTTTTCTTTTTTATATTTTCCAATGTTTTGGGGTCTTCCCAAATTTATAAAAAATAAAAAGAATAAAAAAAATATTAAAAAAGTGCAAAAATAGTGTTGGCTACATCCTCCTCCTCCACCACCACCGCTTCCACCTACACCACCACGTCCACCACCTCCTCAACCTCCTACTCAACTTTGACCTCCGCCTCCTATTTCAAGATCATTATTTTTTACTTTTTTTTGCATTCTTTGTTATTTTAATTCATTTCCCTATCCACATTTGTTTGCAGGGCAATTGTCCTGCTCTTACCCCTATTTTGCTTCCTTTTTCCGCCCTCTATCCCTTTCTATGACTTTTTTAGAGCCATTTTTGTTCCCCAAAGTTCCAAAGTTTGGGTCCCCATTGACTTCAATTGGGTTTGCGGTCAGGTTCGGGTCAAGTTCGAGTCCAGAACCCGAACTTTGCGGCGAAGTTCGGCCGAACCCGGCGAACCTGAACTTCCAGGTGTTTGCTCAAACCTACTAGTGAACTCCATGCCCAAGACAGTTAAGGCAGTGCTGGAAAATTATTATGGCCACACAAAATATTGATACTTTGGGCACAGTTTGGCCATTGTCACTTAGGGGTGTACTCACTTTTGTTGCCATAGGTTTAAACATTAATAGCTGTGTGTTGAGTTATTTTGAGGGCACACCAAATTTACACACAAGCTGTACAGTGACTACTTTACACTGTATTAAAGTGTCATATCTTCAGTGTTGTCCCATGAAAAGCTAAAATAAAATATTTACAAAAATGTGAGGGGTATACTCACTTTTGTGAGATACTGTATATATTACTGTACTTATGTACTTCTGTTAAATGGTGTTTTATTGCATTACTTTAGGTGCACTGATGATAGTAATCACTGTTAATATTGGCTGCTCTACATTGTGAGAAGGACCTGTAGTCATATGACCATGCAGGTCTTCAAGTTAGTAATGGAGCGGAGACTGTATAACTTAGTGTGCTCTGGCAGAAGTGCTTGGGGGGTTATTATCTGCCATTATATTACATGCAGACTATGTGAAATGGCAGCAGCATGCTTTGCCACTGCCTGTAGCTGGTCAGGGACCTGGAAGATTTGTTCTTCTGCTAATCAATGTGGAGACACTGATACTACTAGGATCACAGATGTGCATAAGCACACAAATATTTGAGCATGATTTTCTACTGGCTGCACAAATTACAGGGAGTGTCATAGAACTAACTAGTGGCATGGCCAGAGAGGAGAAGACAAAGGAAAAGGAATAAAGTAATGTATGCACGTGCAGCACACCGTGCTGTGGCAGGCAGGGCAGGCCCTGTGCAGAGTTGTATATTTGGGGTTAGTACGGTAAACAGACTAAAGTCAGGTCAGGCAGCATAGGTTCAGAATCAGTAAACAGGCCAAGGTCAATACATGGGCAGACAAACAGAACAGCACACCTTCACTAGAACTAGCAAGCTAGATAACCTAAAGTTCAGGCACCCTCCCTAAAGAGAAGGTGCCTTAAATACCCTGCGGTGACCAGCTATTGGGGAGACTATGTGAGATGCAGGTGGTAAGGCCGTCTGCAGGTGGGCAGAGAATGACAAGCAGGTCCAGACTGTTGGCACAGAAGAAGCTGAGTGAGTGCGCAGTGCCCGCTCGGAGGAGCAGGGCAGCAGCAGATACAGGTCACCAATGCAAAGGGTGCAAAACAATGGGCATGTGCTCCGGATGTTTTAGGAAAGTAGAAACAGTATGTGTTTTGAGTATATGACAAAATAACTTTATTATTCATAGTGTTTTTATGGATGGCTCCTTGGATGGAGGGAGGTACTCAGGGAGTATTTTTGACTAGAAGTTTTCTTGTGTTTGTTTTTATCTTTGTCTTGTACGTGGTGAATGATAACTATAATTTATTAAAAATACCTATTTTAGACTCTAAATATACAACTCTGTACAGGGTAATTTATAACCTAAGGCCTGCCCTGCCTGACACAACACAGTGTGGTGTTTGTGCATACCTTATTTTATTCCTGCTCCCCGTTTGTCTCCTCCTCTCTGGCCATGCCACTAGTTAGTTCTGTGACACTGACTGCAATTAGTGTAGTCAGTGAAAAATCATGCCGAGCTAGCTGCACATTTGTGTGCTTACACAAGTGTGCTAACCCTAGCAGTATCAGTGTCCGCACTCTGAGCAGCAGAAAAACAAGTATCCCAGAGTCCTGGACCCTGACCAGTTACAGACAGTGGCAAAGCAAGCTGTTGCCATTGCATATAGTCTGTATGTAATATAATGTCAGCTAATGACTCCCTCCCCCAAAAATCAGAGGCACCTTTCACACAGGCTAATTATTGGAAAGGAGCATTTCTATAAACACTCATTCCCGATAATTGGCCTGATCATCGGTATGTAAAAGGACCTTTAGTTAGTAATTTCCAAATCACATTTTTGTGGCGATCATGGCCAATGAGATTTGCAATTTGTTAGTAAACCTTAATATTAAGTAAGCCTCAGTTTTTAGATTACAAAATGTATATATTTAACTTTCATCACTAAAAAACATTCCTCAGCTTCAAGATGCTTCTACAGGCAGTGGGTGTGGAACCACTGTACCAATCAACTAGTTTAACTATTGGCTAGATCTAAGGGCGTTATACTTGCAGTCCCCTGTTATTAACCCTTTAATCCCTATACAGGGATCTGGACTTTGCTGCAGCAGAGCAAGAAGGCTATTACTTCTTGGAATAGTCCTAGTGTGGTTGGCGGCTGACCCAATGGAATCACAGACACTAGTGAAAATCACCAAATGGTCAAGTAATACACATAGTCAGGACACAGGCTGAAATCAGGTCAGGCAGAATTCACGTGAATCTGTGAAACTAGTCCGAGGGTCAGGGCAGGCAAAAAGTGTCAGTATGGTAAACAGGTTAAGGTCAGATCTGGCATTGGAGGTTCAGAATCAGTAAACAGGTTGAGGTTGGTACATGGACAGACAAACAGAACAGCACTACTTCACTAGGAACTAGCAAGCTATATAACCTAATGCTCAGACACCCTCTGATAAGGGAAGGTGCCTTAAATACCCTTAGGTGGCCAGCTATTGACTGGTAAAGACTAGGATGTGTGCACTGGTCCTTTATATTATAGCTTGCTGCTTTTCCAAGGCTGCTATTTCAAGTGCTGATCTACAAGTGCATTGGAGATATTCAGGAGACTAACTTAGTCTAACTCAGAATTTTTCCGCTGTAGCAGAACTTCAGTGGTGTTTCTGGTGGATACTCAGACACTGGGTTTCAAAAGAACAGAACTTCAGTGGTGTTTCTGGTGGATACTCAGACACTGTGTTTCAAAAGAGCAAAACTTCAGTGGTGTTTCTGGTGGATACTCAGACACTGTTTCAAAAGAGCAGAACTTCAGTGGTGTTTCTGGTGGATACTCAGACACTGTGTTTCAAAAGAGGTAAGGAATTTGTTAGACACGGTATCTCTATTGTCTGATTGCAAATGAGCATAGGCGAGTAAGGTGTTAATTTGCTGTTGTGGGAGAAGCCTTTGTGGGAGTGTGTGTATATATAGCAACATAGTATTAGCTTGCTAATTATAGCTTGCTGCTTTTCCAAGGCTGCTATTTCAAGTGCTGATCTACAAGTGCATTGGAGATATTCAGGAGACTAACTTAGTCTAACTCAGAGTTTTTCCACTGTAGCAGAAATTCAGTGGTGTTTCTGGTGGATACTCAGACACTGTGTTTCAAAAGAGGTAAGGAATTTGTTAGACTCAGTATCTCTATTGTCTGATTGCTTCTAAAGCACAGGCAGAAGAGAAATTAGCTCAGTCAGGGAAAAAAGGCAATAAGGCATTCTTCAGATACATAAATGAAAAAAGGAAACTAAAACAAGGAATTACCAAATTAAAAACAAAAGAAGGAAGGTATATGGAAGAAGATAAAGAACTAGCTGACTGCCTCAATGAATACTTCTGTTCAGTTTTTACAAAGGAAAATGAAGGAAAAAGACCTCAGCTAGGAAAGACTAATGAATCTTTTGATGCATGTGTCTTTACAGAGGAAGAGGTTCTAAGTCAGCTGTCTAAAATTAATACAAATAAGTCACAGGGGCCTGATGGGATACACCCAAAGCTATTAAAAGAGCTCAGCGGTGAACTAGCAAAACCATTAACAGATTTATTTAACCAATCACTGGCAACAGGAGTTGTCCCAGAAGATTGGAAATTAGCAAATGTTGTGCCCATTCACAAAAAAGGTAGTAGGGAGGAATCAGGCAACTATAGGCCAGTAAGCCTGACATCAATAGTGGGGAAATTAATGGAAACCATACTTAAGGAGAAGATTGTGGAACATCTAAAATCCCATGGATTGAAAGATGAAAAACAGCATGGGTTTACTTCAGGGAGATAATGTCAAACTAATCTTATTGATTTTTTTGATTGGATGACTAAAATAATAGATGGAGGAGGTGCAGTAGACATCGCTTATCTAGACTTTAGTAAGGCTTTTGATACTGTCCCACATAGAAGGCTTATCAATAAATTGCCGTCTTTGGGCTTGGACTCCCATATTGTTGAATGGATTAGGCAGTGGTTAAGGGACAGGCAACAGAGGGTTGAAGTCAATGGAGTATATTCAGACCAAGGTCTTGTTACCAGTGGGGTACCCCAGGGATCTGTTCTGGGACCCATATTGTTTAATATCTTTATCAGCGAAATTGCAGAAGGCCTCCATGGTAAGGTGTGTCTTTTTGCTGATGACACAAAGATTTGTAACAGGGTTGATGTTCCTGGAGGGATACACCAAATGGAAAAGGATTTAGGAAAACTAGAGGGATGGTCAAAAATCTGGCAATTAAAATTTAATGTTGATAATTTCAAGATAATGCACCTGGGGCGTAAAAACCCAAGAGCAGAATATAAAATCAGTGATACAGTCCTAACCTCAGTATCTGAGGAAAGGGATTTAGGGATCATTATTTCAGAAGACTTAAAGGTAGGCAGACAATGCCATAGAGCAGCAGGAAATGCTAGCAGAATGCTTGGGTGTATAGGGAGAGGAATTACCAGTAGAAAGAGGGAGGTGCTCATTCCGCTCTACAGAGCTTTAGTGAGACCTCATTTGGAGTATTATGCTCAGTACTGGAGACCATATCTCCAGAAGGATATTGATACTTTGGAGAGAGTTCAGAGAAGAGCTACTAAACTTGTTTTAGGACACTGGTAACTCCCCTGTTTGAGCTGTCCTCCCTTCCCATGTCACATGATGACTGCTGTCAACAATGAATGAAAGGAGCAAGGAAGCTGTGATAACTAAGTTTTTTCCTGATTCTCACATGAATGCACTCTTGACTGCTCCCATCCTTTTTCTTTTTATTCAGCCTTGGCACTGGTCATCACGTGACATGAAGAAGGATCATGAACCAGTACAATCATAGGGCTACATTGGGAGTTCCGAGAACAGTCTCTTAGCCAGTCATTACATCTTATTAGTAGGCAGACTGGGTGTCAGGCAAAAGTGGTAAAGTGATTTAGGTAGTGGACAGCAGTTTCCTCCCATGTTGAGACCAACAAGAAGCACTGAACTTTCAATCAAGAAAGAAAGAAACAAAAAGTTATTGAATGCTTGAAAAACTGAATGTATATTAGTGCAATGTATAAATTGGTAATAGCTGTCATTTGCAGCATACGTTTTTATTACAAAAATACTTCTTTAATATTAGAAACTTAAACCGTCACTGCCAAAGATAAACAAGCTTATAATAAATGGTCCATTTTTTTGTTTTCTCTAGTTTAGTATTAATGGGTACTGATATGATTCTGTGCACCAATGTGGTGGTGATAGCATTTTGCATATCTACAGTATGTCTAATCTTTTTTTCCCCCAAAGTATCATTATTGACAGTGTAGGATTTAGTGTCCTCAGATTTGGAGCTCACTAGATGGCAGTAGATCATATTATATTCTCCATTTATGTTAAATCATAAACATGTTTGAAATATGTCACAGTGTATACTTTGCATTTCCACTTTCACTTTAAGCTCTCTAAAGGTTTATTGTAATGTGCTATGTTTATATAAATATTATATTAATAATATCTATAATTTAGGAAATGGATAACAGTGTCTATCCAATAGCTCAGTGGTCTCAACAATTTTTAAATAATGAACTGAGTGTACCTATGTGAGAACTAATTATACGTAACTTTTATTAATATCATTAAAATAAGTGAGACAGTGTTATTAAAATTTCTTTTAAACGCATTTCTGTGCGTATAACTTTGAAAGGAGATGAGGATTTCAGTGGTCTTTTGCCCTAGTCAGAACTTGATGGTTTGCGGTGGGGGTAGCTTCTTAGGTAAGTGTTGCGTAAGATGCTCGGTACTTGCTATTCAGCTAAGCCTAATTATTTCTGACCCTCCGCCTCTAGTCTAGAGTGGGGACATAGGCTAACTGGCTGTAGTCGGAGCACTCACCCTAAAAAGAGCAACCCCCCAGCCGCAGGAACCTCAGGCCTGACCTACTCGTCCCTCTCCTAACAGCTGCCTACAGACACCATCAGGCACATTTCGCCATCATGCAATGGCTCATCAGGGAGCGATCTGTGCAGAGTTTGTTTATAATAAATGGCAGTCGCCACTTTAAAAGAAATTTTAATAACACTGTCTCACTTATTTTAATGAGATTAATAAAAGTTACGTATTTTTAGTTCTCACATAGGTATACTCAGTTTATAGGCTTTGTGTGCCTGACAGCTGAAAAACACCCAGTCTCACTCTGAGAATGATACTGGCTTGTTACAAGCCAGTGCCTGGTTTTCTCCATCATACTTGATATTTAGGCCAAAGACTTCCAAAAGTCACTGTACCTTCACGCAATTTAATTTAATTTAATAGAGAATGTTGTAACTAGCAAATTTCTAAATCACATCATTTTAAAAAATATGCCTGCATCCACCTAAAAAAAAACTGTAAAGTCATGGCCACTAGGGGTCCCACTTCCACCTAAGTTGCAGTCAACTGCCTGTCATCAGGAAAGTTCTGTTCCTGGTAACAGAGACTCAGAAGACAGTGGAAGTGGGTACATGTCAGAGCTAGCTGAGATCCTGAGCCTGACAGAAGCACTGCCTATACATTGCTTCTCTGAACATCACATGAGCCTCCTGTGTGTCTGTAACTGTGATTTATCCCTCCTTATCTGTTCTGTGACCTCTGGAGCTAAAAACAAACATAGTGGGAAATAAGGGAAAGGATGTCACAGTAGTACAGTGCTGGCAGATGGGATACGACCCCTGCTTCTGAGTGAAATGCATCTAGCTGTGCAGCTTAAACATGGAATAATAAGGCAGAAAAAACATTAGGGAATCCCAAAACATAATTGTTACTTCACAATTATGATTGTACAAAGAAGCACAGACATTTTCTCATGGTCTGAGAGCCCTTTAAGTACTTTTGGCTAACTAAAAGTGGCTATCATGTGACTTCTATCTGGTCAATGAGTCTGATTGGTGAAGTGCCTTTGAGATGGTTCTTCTTCTGAAAGTGTCTACGATCTTCAAAGTAGAACTCTGAATGTAGAGTGACCACTGGGCATTTCTCCCTCAGTTACTCAGTTTGTCTAGCCCACCAATAACATGAAATAAAGGGGGGAAATGTATCATTCCACCACACTCTTTTCGGTATTAAAAAGTAAAAAAACCTTAGCTTTTGTGACATTCTAAATGCCATTGCAACTTTTTCTTAGCAGCAATTGGCCTGCACCTCGTCATAAATTACATTCCTCCTCCTGCAGCTAGTCTTGATAAATCTTACACATCGACTCAGAAATGAGAGAAAAAATGTGCATGGACAGAACACAGCAGATCGAAGGAGAAAGGCTGTACTACATCTAATATACATCTACAGCAGTCTAGGAGTGATTATAGTGTCTCAAGGGGTTTTCTGGAACTGTAAAATTCTTGACTTATCTTTAAGATAGGTTATAAATATCAGAGAGGTGATGGCCCTACCCCCGGAACTCTCAATGAGCAGCTTTTTGAACAGGATACTGCACTCCAAAACTGGGTACACTTCGTATTGACTATGAATAATAATGCAGTGCTGCTCCTGTTCAAACAGCTTATCAGTGGGGGTGTCAGGTGTCAGACCCTGACCAATCTTATACTGATCCTAACCTAAGGATAAGTCATCAATATTATAGTTCTGGAAAACCCCTTTAATAATTAAGCTGGTGCAGTTCTGTACTTCCTTATGTCTTAGATGACAATCAGGCCCCATACACTGTATACCTGAAAAATCAGACCAGCCAATTTAAAGCCATTATTTGTCTGATTGTTTGAAAAAATACATCTGAATAAAGTACTGCAAGTTCCTTATCCAATTTTTTTATGTAATGAGACAGAAAATTGTGAGTAAATGAGGTACTAGTCAAGGAGACAAGCAGTTATTGCTGTTGACATCTGTATTTGCCTCTAGAAGAGATATATATTGACTCTGAATACTCATCAAAATTATACTAATACTAATAGACTCCTATCAATAATAATCTAAGTGATTGCACTAGACCAGTTTTCCTTTAGCTCCCAAAGCACACCAGCATATGCTAAGTGTCAATAAGTCAGACCACTTACCAGAGCTTCAATGAGTTATTAAGTGACCTTAAAATAATTTCATCCCATACTAACAGCAGCAATAATGTGAAAAAATGGCAGTAAAGCAGAAAGACTAAGCCATTGAAGTATGTTTCAAGAGACCATTAAATCTAGAGCTTTATTTCTTCTTCAAACATTAGCCTTTCACTGAAAGGACATGTTGAACTAGGCTTTTCTCAAAGGTTTTACATTGTTATCATATAGCATATTTGTTACGATGCTGTCCCTCTTTTCTGGTTTGGCACAGGGACTGTTTCACTCACCCTGTTTCCTTATCCCCAGCAAACCAGGACCCCCTGGCTTTCTTCTGCTCTCATGTGGCGGGCTGACTTTGAAGTTGTCTGTGTGCCAGCAAGCTGCAGCCTGCTTCTTCCTTTTCCCTTTGGTTATTTCCCTCTGCTCTTTCGGGACTTAAAGCACCATCCCCTATGGGAGGGTCCCTGAGCAATAGGTTGTCTAGCTTGCTATTTCCCTGCAAAGGTGTTCTGTATCCATTTGTCTGTCTGTGTACAAACTTCTGTCTGATTCCTGGACTTTGACCCTCTTCTGCCTGACATGACATGTGCCTGACCTCATTATTAACCCTTTTCTGCTGCCCTGACATTGGACTGTTTATCGCATTGCTTGTACCTCAGCCTGTCCCTGACTATACCTTTGCCTTATCCCTCAGTGACCCGCACCAGTTTCTCTGACCCTAGTGGGTCTGCTGTCAACCATGTAGAGACTAGTCCAGGAGGTAGCAGCCTGGAGACTCCCCCTGCAGTGAAGTCCAGATGTCTGTATAGGTGTTAAAGGGTAAATGCCAGCGGACTGCCAGAATAATTCCCTTAGGTTTAGCTTAAAGCCAAAGTTGTTGGTTGACACAGTGGTTCCACATTAATATGGAATGAGCAGCAGCATGAACATGTGTAAGGTTTTTATTGTATTTTATGTATGAATAGTGCAGGGCAGGATGATCACATCATGTTCAGCTTCCTGTCAAAGAGGAAAGAGACATCAATGGAGCCTAAGGGGCAGTGGCATAGCTACCGCTGTTGTGGCCATAGAGGCTTCAATAGGACTAGTAGTGTTTGGGGTAGGGAGGATTTAAGCTAGAGTCAGGAAATTGTATGTGTAAGAACGGCTGCTGTACCGGTCCCGGGCGTCGCGCTCAGCGGTGACCTGTGGTCGGTGCTTTCCATTTCACCGCTGCGGTCCTGGGCTCTGTGTCCGTAGGTGGTATTGCTTTTGAGGAGTCCTTTCCACAGCTTCCACTCAACCCTGGACACAGCATGAGGTCAGCTGGTTTCATGTTACACTGCTCTAAGGGCAGAGCGCATCACTCCCTGGGCTTTGTGGGTTAGGTCAAATGACCTTGCTGACCAACCCTGGCTTTCCTGCAGGTATTTTAGTGGCTCAGCCCTCTTTCCAGATGCCTCAGTGTCAACCAGCATGCATGGCTAACGTGTCACGGTAAACAATAACGAGACCATGACATAGTCGTGACAGCCAGTTTTGCAGATGTTTTCAGCAAGAAAGAGGCGGACACCCTGTTACCTCATCGTCCGTATTATTGTCCGATCAACCTGCCTGGTGCCACTCCTCCTCGTGGTCGAGTCTACCATCTCCGAGACCCAAGCGATGTCTGGGTACATTAAGGAAAATCTCAAGAGGGGGTTTATCCAAAATTTACTTCCCCAGCTGGTGCCAAGTTCTTTTTTGTGCAAAAAAAATATGGATCCTTACAGCCCTGTATTGACTATCGTAATAAGGTCACAATCAAGAACCGATACCCTCTACCGATAATCTCGGAACTCTTCGACAGGATCTGGGGAGCTAAGGTCTTTACTAAATTCGACCGGCGCATATAATCTTATCCGCATTCGAAAGGGCGATGAGTAGAAGACTGCTTTTAACACTCGTGACGGATACTACGAGTATCTCGTCATGCTATTCGGTCTGTGCAATGCTCCCATACTATTCCAGGAGTTGGTGAACGACATCTTCCGGGATCTGCTTTATGTCTGCGTAATAGTGTATCTGGACGATATACTGATCTATTCACCAGATTTAACCACTCACCGGAAACATGTACCATACGTTTAGTATTACAGAGGTTGAGAGAAAATCGTCTTTAAGCCAAACTCCAGAAATGACTTTTCAAAAAATTTACTGTACCGTTTCTCTGATACGTCATCTCAGATGCAGAGTTGCAGATTGATCCTGACAACTTAAAGGCAGTAATGGACTGGCCCCTCCCACAGGGTCTTCGGGCTATACAGCGCTTCCTGGGATTCGCTAATTTCTATCGGCAATTCATCTCAAATTTTTCATCCCTTACGTCTCCGATCTCTGTTCTTACTAGGAAAGGGGTGAATGCCAAGGACTGGACTCCAGAGGCAGAGGCCACCTTCGTCCAATTAAAGAAGTCCTTTGCTTCCGCACCAGTTCTGCATCACCCCGATGTCTCCCGCCAATTCTTTCTAGAAGTGGACGCCTCCTCCATAGGAGCCGGTGCTGTTCTTCTACAGAGAGGTTCCAAGGGCAAGATGTTTTACCTGTGGGTTCTCCTCCAAACTCTTCTAACCGGTTGAGAGGAATTACTGTATAGGAGACAGAGAACTTCCAACCATAAAACTTGCCTTGGAGGAGTAGCGTTATCTGTTGGAGGGGGCCCAGCATCCGGTGATAATATTCATGGATCACAAGATCCTCACATATCTGCAGACAGCCCAGGGTCTAAACCCTCGCCAAGCCAGGTGAGCTTTCTTCTTCTCTTGTTTTAATTTTGAGTTGCACTTTTGCCCGGCTGAGAAAAACATCAAGGCGGATGCTCTGTCTAGGTAATTTGATTTCGCAGACCAGCAGGAGGAGCTCCAATTTATTGTAGATCCTGCTCGCTTGATCACAGTGGCTCCTGTCCTGGTAAGAGACATTCCTCCCGGGAGAACATTCGTGCTATCTGCCAAAAGGAAATGTATCCTAACGTGTGGCCACAACTCCAAACTGGCCGGTCACCCAGGTATTCGCAAGACCACAAAACTGGTGTCTACTGGTGGCCCACATTATCCAAGGATGTGCGTGATTATGTCTCTGCCTGCACCGTCTGTGCTCAGAATAAAATTTCCAGGAGCAAACCGCCTGGTCTGTTGTTACCGCTACTTGTTCCTGATGCTCCATGGCAACACATTGCCATGGACTTTATTACAGATCTGCCCTCTTCGGCCGGATGTACATGATTTGAGTGGTCGTGGTATGTTTCTCCAAGATCGCACACTTCGTTCCTTTGACTGGATTGCCCTCAGTTGTGGAACTTGCTAAACTGTTTGTGAAACATATATTCCGTCTGCATGGTTTACCGGGGCATATTGTTTCTGATCGGGGAGTCCAGTTTACCTCCCAAGCTCTGGAGAGCTCTTTGCCGACTGCTAGAAGTTGACCTGGACTTCTCCTCTGGTTATCACCCCCAAACTCGCGAGCAAGTATAACAGGTCAATCAGATATTGGAGAATTACCTTCGGCATTTTGTTTCAGCTCAACACGACAACTGGGTACAATTGTTACCTTGGGCAGAATTCTCCTACAATAACCATACTAGTGAGTCTACGGGGTCATCTCCTTTCTTTGTCGTTTTTGGACAGTATCCTCCTCTCCCTGTTCCTATATCTTCTGGGGTACCAGCAGCGGATTCCTTTTTTAGGGATTTTTCTAAAATCTGGCAGGATACCATAATTTGCATTGATAAAGCAGTGACCCGCATGAAGACAAATGCGGACAGGAAAAGAAGAAAACTGCCGCAGTTCTCGCTGGGAGATAAGGTATGGCTCTCCTCCAGAAACATCCGTTTAAGGGTTCCTAATTTCAAGTTTGCCCCTAGGTTCCTGGGACCCTTCGTAGTTGTGAAAAAGATCAATGAAGTTACGGCTACCTCTCTCTCTTCATGTCCCCAATGCCTTCCATGTATCCATGGTCAAACAGGTAGTCCTTAACCGCTTCTCTACAGCTCTGTCTATGGCGACTCCTGTGTCTGAAGACCCAGAAGAGACATTCAAGGTCAGGAAACCTGGTAAGAAAACCTACTACTTGGTGGATTGGAAGGACTTCAGTCCAGAAGAGAGGTCTTGGAAGCCTGAGGAGAATATTCATGCTCCGGACCTGATAAAAAGTTTCTTGTCCCGTCATGGACTCATGAAAATGGGGCATAAGGGGGGGTTGCTGTACACCGCTGTTTCCCTGCTTATCGCCGCAGTCCCGGACACCGTGCTCAGCTGTGACCTGTGGTCGGTGCTTCCCATTTCATCGCTGTGTTCCTGGGCTCTGTGTCTGTAGGCGGTATTGCTTTTGAGGATTCTGCTCCACAGCTTTCACTCAGCCCTGGACACAGCATGAGGTCAGCTGGTTTTATGTTACACTGCTCTAAGGGCGGAGCGCATCACTCCCTGGGCTGTGTGGGGTAGGTCAGGTGACCTTGCTGACCAACCCTGGCTCTCCTGCAGGCATTGTAGTGGCTCAGCCCTCTTCCCATATGCCTCAGTGTCAAGGTCCTTGAGTTTGCTGGTTCCTGATACTCTTGTGTGCTCCTGATTTATACTGTACTTTGTTCCTGGACTCTGCTTATCATCTGATCCCTGCCTGCTTGCCTTGTCTCTCCTGTTGCCGACCCAGATTGCCTGACCTGTACCTGTGCTGCCTGCCCTGTCAGACTACGCCTCTGCCTCATCCTTCAGTACTGCACTGTTGATCCTGGTAACGACCCCGCCTGTAAGACTTGTCATCTTGTGCCCCCTTATGCTGTTCTCAGTGAAGAGTTGTACTCAGGCAATGATTTTTGGCACAGCAAAACTTCATATAATGCAGTATTTGATTATAATGGCACAGGTTCGTACCAGTGACTAGGTGAGGAGAGGAAGGAGCTGTCTATATCAACTGACTGAGTTGGTGCAGTAAAAATATAATAATATGGTGGGCTCAGCGTGCATGTTGGTACTTGCATCCCTGGATCCGATGAAAGCTGTAATGGCACCGGACGGGGTTAAAAGCAGAGTGTACTTGGCGTGCATGCTGACCTGCATTCCCTGGATTTTGTGTGGCTGTCATGGCCCATGAACAGGTAGGAACTAGAGTTAGGGACCACTCAAATAGAGGCGACCTTGACGTGGTGAGTGGCTTACTACGCTTTGGCCAAAATGTACACCAATGCCTCATCCAGCATGGAGGCAAATTGCTGGATGTAGAGTGCTATCACATTTGTATTTTTCGCTTGTATATGTATTTCGCCATAGTGATGTGCACCACATACAGGTTGTGCTGACCCAATTCCCCACATTTTTTCTTTGCAGTATATATTGGAGGCGTGGCGATCTCTTTGGAGTCATTGCACACCTGACCAGTCAATCTGTCCTGGAGGCTGGTTTTAAAGTCAGTATAAAACTGAGTCTGCTTATATAGAACCTACCAGTAGCCATTTGGGTCCAGGAGAAGTATATGGTGGGCTCAGCGTGCATGTTGGTACTTGCATCCCTGGATCCGATGAAAGCTGTAATGGCACCGGACGGGGTTAAAAGCAGAGTGTACTTGGCGTGCATGCTGACCTGCATTCCCTGGATTTTGTGTGGCTGTCATGGCCCATGAACAGGTAGGAACTAGAGTTAGGGACCACTCAAATAGAGGCGACCTTGACGTGGTGAGTGGCTTACTACGCTTTGGCCAAAATGTACACCAATGCCTCATCCAGCATGGAGGCAAATTGCTGGATGTAGAGTGCTATCACATTTGTATTTTTCGCAGTAAAAATAATGTTAACAATTTGCAAGTACAGTATATTCACCTGTAAAACCCCTCAAAACATGGAAATTACTGCAAAAAGTGCATGCAATTTTATGTGGTTTTTATGTGGTTTTAAATGCACAGAACTGACCATTTAAATACACCCTTAGGTTTACTTTTACAAGTAAATGTGCTGGAATGAGGACCATCCTGTGTATTTGTCAGGTGGTACATACCTGCATTCTC